>NC_043020.1:23071269-23073769 GCF_006345805.1 Octopus sinensis
GCTTATTGTATCATGACTTCATTTAACGCTTTTTGTCCCCTGAGATGCCACAATGGAATGGAGATTTCTGAACAAGTAAAATCAAGAAGGCGCGATGACGAGATGTTAAGAGAAGGCCATTGCATGAAGCTATTATCAACAAGTCACATAATATGTAAAAGGACGATCGTAAATGATTTCTATTCCTGACTACGAATGGAAATGCAATTAGAAATTTCTTGACAGAATAAATTCCCTGAATTATTATAAATTGTAAAGATCTGTCTTTAGCTATTTAGATTTACAATTATTTAGTTAATCAGAGATATTGTCCAAGAAGAATATTTGCAGGTGACAATAGGTATCTTCAAAAATCCACTTCATCACTTGCAGGTTAAAATTCCAAACACTATGTATGTAATATCAGTAATTTAACCTGCTTTATATCAATTATTAAACTATTATTAAATTATTTGTATTCATAAATTACTGTAATAAATTTTAACTGGTTTTGAACGAAAACCAATCCAATCCAAGTTAACCTAAGTTAAACTAAACTTTATCATACATATTTTATTTGTTATGCATTGCTAATGAAATCCAGTATTATTTGCCATATCCGTTCCGCAACTCACTCCTTCAGGATGATAATACACTAATTCGCAGAGTTAAAGTTGTTACTGAATGGTACGAGGAACATTCTAGTGAAGCTGAACATCTCAATATTATTTCATAGCAGATCTCAATATTATTTCATTAGCAATCCGTTCCGCAACCATAGGATGAATTAGATCAAATAAAATGCTTAAATAGTCTTCACTGTTAATTCTGCCATGAAAGGAAACCATCGGACCAGCGGATTTCCAAGATATAGCCCCCACCCCCCAGATCATCACAGATCCTCCTCCATGTTTAACAGTTGGGAGAAGGCAGTCTAGGTCAAATGTTTCTTTTCGCTCTCTCCACATGTATACTCAGCCGGTGATGGGAAATAAGGTAAAGTATGACTCGTTAGAAAAAATAACATTCTTCCACTGCTCTAAAGACCAATTCTGTAGGTTTTTATTCCACTCTAAATGCTTTGCAACTTTATTCTTTATATTATACGCGACTTGCACAGCGGAATAAACACTTTGGAAATCGAGACGATTTCGATATCTTCCTACAGTTTTGAAGTCTTTAGCGGTGCCAAAGTAGCACTGTTATTGACAGAAGATATCCAAGTGCTTCTGATCTCTAGAAATTTTATGTGCTCCCCACTCCATTATTCATGCAGCTACTACACCAAATCAAGTGCAACTGTAACTATTTTAATGTTGCTATTCTCTGAGGATTTGTTATTTGGTCGCAGCTATGCTATTTTTCTCGCATACATCTGCCACGTGCGTGAGTAAACATATTCCACTTCTCTTTCCAGTTCACGAATGATTTAAGCATATGGCTAGCAGCTTTTGAAAGGAGTGATAACTATTAGAATTAGAGAAAGATAGATATACAGAGAGAGAGAGAGAGAGAGAGAGAGAGATAAGGAAAAAGAGAGAGCGGATCGATTTGTTCCACTAAATCATTTAATGAGGAACTCTACCCCACCACCCCACGCTACTCTACACACACACTAGAACTGACCACTTCTCAACAACCACACCCAAACACATACCTTCAATCGCGTCACCATACGTTATAGATGCATACACACATGCACACACTCACACACGTCAGAGTCACTAGCTCCTATTCACACAAGCACACATTTAGAGATCCACACCCCATTCTCACATATACATACACGTACGCGCCCCTTCATTTGGGATCACCAGCACTTTATTATCTCCCTTTCTTTCAAACTTTTTTCTAATCATTCACCATGTTTGACCTATAAATCTACAATTTTTTTCATTCTCTCTCTCTTTCTCTCTCTGTCTATTTTTTCTTATTCCTTTCTGTTGAAGAGCATAGGCTCGAAATGTAAAAGACCTTTTCATTTTCCCGTGTGTCAAACTCATACACCTGCTTGTTGTTCATACACCTGTCTTCGCCTTCTGTTTTTCTATAAGTTCCAACTATATATTATACGCTCACATGATCACACCTGTTTTACCCTGCCTTAACTTCTTACTCTTTGGACTTGCATATCTTCATCTACATACCAGCATCCACCCGGATTACCCCTGGATATACTGATTCTAGTTTCACGGATTTCACTGGATTTTTCGTTTATATATATATATATATATATATATATATATATATATATAATATATATATATATATATATATGTATGTATGTTTGTATATATATATATGTATGTATGTTTGCATATATATATATATATATATATATATATATATATATATAGATATAGATATTGTATATAAATGCATATCTTTTATATAAATACAGAGGAACTCCTTGTTAACCCTAAAATTGTGAACCTCAGGATGCCAAGCTCCTGTTAGCTAATGTTGGAATATTACAATACTATTCATCAACAACCCATCCACCATAACATAGGTGTAATTG
>NC_043020.1:23076269-23078769 GCF_006345805.1 Octopus sinensis
CTGGTCCTTACTTTTATCAGGATGAATGGGAATTTTAGAACTGTGAAGTGGCATTCTGTTAGGGAGTTGGTATAACTATACATGCGAAAGCTTGGTTCCAGCTCTCTTAGAAGTTCAATATGTATATCACCGCATATTTCTATTTCTTTATTTCAAGGGGCTAAACACAGAGAGGACAAACAAGGACAGACAAACAGATTAAGTCGATTATATCGACCCCAGTGCGTAACTGGTACTTATTTAATCGACCTGGAAAGGATGAAAGGCAAAGTCGACCTCGGCGGAATTTGAACCCAGAACGTAACGACAGACGAAATACGGCTACGCATTTCGCCCGGTGTGCTAACGTTTCTCCACCTCGCCGCGCTTACCCGGATTTATATATGTAATAGATGACACTTTGTCAGACGCGTCCTGCAGCGGGATTATACCCAGAAGCGAATTTCTTAATCGTTTAACTGCGCCTTCACGTGTGTAATCATTATTTTATCGTTTTCCTATCATGATAACATTCAAACAAGCAACGCATTGCAGTATATCTGGTTAATTTTGATTTTCCGTAGAAACGACTCTGAAAATTATATTTACAAGCAAGGAGACGTACATCATATATATATTCATGTATTCCGATATTCACAATTTCATGCTCGTTACTGCAAACGTATTTGCTGTGTTGAACCGCAGCAGCGCATAATTTACAGAGAAAATTATTTAACAAGTCCTATAAAAATAAATATTAACAGAACTATCATTTGAAAGGCAGACACGAACGTTAAAGGCATAGATAACAGATTACGAGTTTATGGTTTCTCTGTCTCTAACGAGTTCTCTTCGCTATCATTGATAGTTAGGATATAACACGATTTAAAATATATCGTTTCCTCAATTCATAAATTTATACATGCCGTATCATTGTAAATATATGTGCTATGCTGAAGTTACAGTTCTGTATAGAAATGTGCTGGCATCTTACGCTTCCTAGAATATGTATATGTAAAATTTAAAGAAGGGGTAAATGGGTCCTTCGTCAGTTTCGTAGATGAATATTGTATTGGGTTGTACGGAAAGTTCGTGCCGATTTATAGTAGCTTAGCTTTCGACTTATTTTAGAACATGGTTGAGTCCATTAAATAGAATTTGACAACACTTCCATTTAGAGCACAGTTTACGCTATCTTAAAGGCAAAGCCGACTTCGGCGGAATTTGAACTCAGAACGTAACGGCAGACAAAATATCTATTTCTTTACTACCCACACGGGGCTAAGCACAGAGAGGACAAACAAGGACAGACAAACGGATTAAGTCGATTACATCGACCCCAGTGCGTAACTGGTACTTAATTTATCGACCCCGAAAGGATGAAAGGCAAAGTCAACCTCGACGGAATTTGAACCCAGAACGTAGCGGCAGACAAAATACCTCTAAGCATTTCGCCCGGTGTGCTAACATTTCTGCCAGCTCGCCGCCTTCAATAGATAGATATTTTCTATCTATTTCTAGCAGATAAGGTGACTCTTATATAACCACTGCTGATGTATAGATACTACTATTACCTCGTTTAAGGAAAATGGCGTCGTCTTTCATAAAACAATACTTGGATACGTATTGTTTGTAGTAATGTAATTCATCACGGCAATCCTTTTTACCATTTTTGATCGCCTGTTTAAGACTACAAGATATTTTAAACACTATATACATGCTTCAGGCCATTTCACTTCCTGACTTTGTTATTCTCCAAGATTTGTTCTACAGAATATATGTTTCTTTTTAGTTTTATCTTCGGTTCTTTATTCTTTATTCTTTATCCTTTATTCTTTATTCTTTCTTCTTTCTTCTTATTCGCGTCGATTTATTCTGATAGGTTTGTTGCTCGATTTAAAGTGGTTTTGTTTATCACTGATTCTTTTTGTTTTTGTTGGAAGATATATGAGATATTGGATTGTATTTAATGGAACTTTGTCTAAGAGTAAATGGCAAATTGCATGTTACATGTTTTCGTTATCAAACTAAGCAATGTAAGACAAAAAAAAATAAAATATATGCAGAGATATTGACAGAAGGAAAAAATGGAGAAAAACATGATCACCTGGTAGATCTCGTATCTACATCTTTATTTCCAGGCCTAACAAAATTACAGCATCGTTAGCAAAAAAGAAAACTTCTAAATTATGCAGACGCTTGACCTGCGAGAAATAGCAGCACTACAGCAAAACACACGCATAAAAACACACATGTATACGACAGATTGCTTTCAGTTTCCGTCTTACAAATCCGCACATAAGCCCTGGGTTATAGTAGAAGATGTTTGCCCAAGGTGCCATGTAGTGGTATTGAACCTGGAACTTCGTAGAAAGCAATGTATTCACATCTAGCTGTTACTGTGAGGGTCCACATGAATAAAAAAAAAAATGAAAAGACTTAAAGATGTCCATAGGTAAAAAAAATGGTTAAAACAGACCAGAGTTGAAGTGAATGTATTGGAGAATTCTATTTCTATGCG
>NC_043020.1:23083769-23128769 GCF_006345805.1 Octopus sinensis
GTTGATGATTGCCCCCGTGAGCGCCCGCTTAACTAGTAAACTAATCCGGTCTCTGTAGGCTTTGCACGCCGTTAACGACGCGTTCAGCTTCCAGTAGCCGGGTCCCTGTCTATGTAGCCTATCTAAGTCGACCGTACAGATCACTAATTTGTGGTCCGTATATTCGACTAGGTGGAATTGTGGACACCCTACGCTGTCCTTATCCGCTGGCCTACAAAACACTCTATCTAAGTACGATCTAGACGACCCGATGCGGTTTGTCCAAGTCCACATTGGCACATTCGGGTTGTCTAGTCGAAACCTGTCGGACAGCTGAAAGCGGCCGAGTAGGTTGGCGAGGCTCTTGCACCCTCCCCCTCTCCTATCAGACGCTCCCCTGCCCACCCGATCGAAACGTTCGTCTAAGACAGCGTTCCAATCCCCAACTAGTACTAGAGTGCGTGACGTTCCCAGGAAAACTTCCAGACGTTTGAAATAATCCGACTGCCCTGCTCCTGTCGGAGCGTAGGCAGCCAGCAGTCTGAAAGCACCGCCGTCACTACCGTCGACGTCGAGGACCACCAACTTACCTTCCGGATCCAAGAAGACTGTCCTTATTTTCAGGTCCAGGCCCTTCCGAAACAACACCGCAGTACCACCACCGCCCGCTCCCGGCCGACACGGAGATAGAAATATCTCGTATCCGCCGAAAAGGGCTGCGAGTTCCTGCGGGTCGGAGAGCCTGGTTTCACTGATGGCTGCTACATCCACATCATGAAACCTCAGGTCGTTTAACAGGTGACCCTGTTTCCAAGGTGACCCGAGGCCTCTCACATTCAAACAACCGATTCTAAGATTTGCCATGTTTCAAAAGTTAGGGGAAAAAAAGGAGAAAAAAGGCTCTACTTACTGTTGTTGGTGGTGGGGGTGGTTCCCTTGTGCTTTTGCACGGGTGCTTCAATAATATTTTTGTAAAGTTTCTGAGAGAAACTTTTCCCTAACGATCCCACATCGTTAGGGAATATTTGTTTTATTTCGTTGTAAACTGTTTTGTTTATTTTTATTGTGAGAATGTGTGCTGGTGGTGTGTTGTGTGTAGGTATTATGAAATCTGTAATGTTTGTGCTTGTTTTGTTTTTCAAATACTCAACCAGTTCCTGGTTTCTTGTATTCACTGCTGTAATCGTGTCTGTAATTGTGTCTGTGTTTGTTTGTGTCTGTGGTAGTGGCAGTAGTGGTGTCGAAAGTGTTGTTTTGTTGTTTTGTTTGTTGTTGTGAGTGTGTGTTGTTGTTGATGTTGTTGTTGATGTTGGGAAGTACTGTTTGTTCGTGCTTCCCCTGTAAATCTTTTTGTTTTTTCCTCTTTTCTTTTTTGGAGGTACTATGTTCCATTCTCCTTTGTTGGAATCAGAGCTCGCACAATCCGAGATCTCTTCATCCGGCAAAGAATGGTTGAGGGGTCTGCTTCAGTAGCAGGACGAAAAGTTTTTGGTTCCGCCGGTATCGGTGGTGCCGCTGCTCCTGTTACTGTTGATGTCGCTGCTGTCGACCTTCGAGGTACTGGTGTCGGTGTGGTTTGTGGTGGTTGTTGTGTGTTGGAGGTGGTGTTGTTCGTCTTGATGCTGGTGTTGGTGATGGTGTTGGTGGTGTGGCAGCCTTTGGTGTTTCTTGCTGTTTTTGTTGTTTCTGTTGTTGTTGCTTGTGTTGTTGTTGTTGTTGTTGTTGTTGTTGCTGCTGCCTCTTGCTGAAAGCCTCCATCCTCTTTTTGTGAATGGGACAGTCCCTCTTTAAGTGGCTTTCGCTGCTGCAGAGAAAACATTTTGGCTTTCGCCCCTCCACAGCAACGTTTAGCCTGGTGCCGTCCGGCAAACTTACGAAATCAGGGATTTTACTTATATTCTCTTGCTGAATTTGCGCAAGAAGCAGCACTCCCATCCCCAACCAGTTTTTCGCCCTCACTCTCCTGACATCTAGAATGGTGGTAGTGTCCTCTATATCATAGAGGACAGCTGCCACCAGCCATGACATATTTAGCTCAGGGGGGACGAGGTCGATTTTTATTTTTGTTACTCTTCGCCCGAGGTGGGTCGGAATTAGTAACAAATTCTCAGTTTGCAAGGGCGAAATGGCGTTCGCCCTTGCAAGCTCCTCTGTTGGGAAGCGAACCTCCACGGTTCCAAAACGCTTCCCCTTGGTTACGTAGCTCTTTTGGGCCCAAATGGGCTTTAGAGCTATCTCCAACTGTTGGGGTGTGGCATTTGTTATTCTTTTTAGTTTTCTGTCGAAAACTTTGTAAATTATTGTTTGCTTGTTGGTGCTTTCAATCACCTCTTGTGGAGTATTGAGGAAGATACCATTGCCATCCTTCCTTAACAATTCCTTCGCTCTTTTCACATCTTCTAGAGTTATCTTAACTTCCTCCGAAATTTGCTTCGCAGCAGAAGCAAAATTGTTGGAAGTTTTTTCTTTTATCTCCGTGTCAATGTTTGTGATGATTTTTGTATTTGTTTTTTTTTCCTCCTCCTTCCGTACCAAAGCATTAGGTGAAGGCAGAGGGGGAAAATCGAGAATTACGTCGAACGCGACGTCCTGGCTTGCATTCTCCTTTTGAACGGAGCTCGTGCTCTGCGGTTCGGAAGGAGAATCTTTGTTGCCTTTTAAGGCGTGAAGTGGGTGTTTTGTACGAGTTGTGTGTGTTTGCGGAGGGAGTGTATCTTGAAGGAAGGAACAGCCAACTGTTCGCTTCATAGCCATGTTTTTTTTTGTTGTAATATTCAAAATGTTGAAAAATGTCAAATGTTCAAAATTTTCAAACGCAATTTCACCCCGAATGGGGCAAAATTTCGCCCAACCGACGAGCTCCGCAAGAAGCCGGTCGGTTTGGCTACAAAAATATTAAAAAATATTCAAACCTAACAATAGATTTCCAATGAAATTGGTGTCAAATTCACGGAGCTGATTCACGTACGTCCATCGGCGTCGGAAGGAATAATAATAATAATAATAATAATAATAATAATAATAATAATAATAATAATAATAATAATAATAATAATAATAACAACAACAACAACAATATTAATAAGAAGAATGAAAATAAAAACAAAAGTCTGTGTTTTTAATGGCAGCAATAATCCTGTCACAATACAAGATCAAATCAGTGGACAAAGATGTGTGTGTGTGAGTGTGTGCGTGCGTGTGCGTATGTGTGTGTGTAAGCATCTCTCTCTCTCGTGTATAATATATATATATATATATATATATAAATATATCATAAATGTATGTATATATATATAAGTGTACATATATATCTATGCATATATACACGCATACATATATATCTACACAAACACAAACACACACACACACATATGTATATATACGTGTGTATTTCTGTTTAGGTGATTGTATGCTCGTGTGTGTGGGTGTATATATAAGCGAAGTAGACGATGAGTTTTAGGAGCGTAAACAGAATGCTAGCAGACAGGCTTTGTTGTAAAGCAATGAAAATTCTTAATTACGTGTAAAGAACACGTAGCAATCAGTTGATTGTTTTCGCAGTATAGCTTCAAACGGTCTATACACACACATACATGCATACATACATACACACACACAAGTATATGTATATAATGTTTACAAATATACATGTATATATATGCATATATATATACATATATATATATATGTATATATATATATATTATATATATATATATATAATTATATATATATATATACAACAAATATACATACATAGACATACATATACATATATATATACACATATATATCTAGATATATATGTATATATATTGATTATATGTAAGGCTTCTTTATAGATATACATATAATATATTTATACATGCATGTATATATTTTATGAGATATATTATAAATATATATCTTTATATCTATCTATCTATCTATCTATCTATCTATCTATCTATCTATCTATCTATCTATATATATAATATATATATATATATTATATATATACGTATATATATATATGTTATATATATATATATATACACGCACATATACATATATATTGTATATATTTACATATATAAGCAATATATTGATGGTGATAGAAAGCGATTGTACATATAATGGCTTATTTGCGGTGTTTATAAGACCGACCTCAAACTATTATTTGTAAAATCGTTGTTGTTCCGCTTCGTTTCATCTCTGATCAATATGTCGTTCAGCCATAACCATCTTTTTGGGGGAGGTTTTTGATTTAGAAACCAATTCACCTGCTATTTCTAGCAAGTCGAGCGACCATTCGTGCTGCATTTTCTTGTAGAGAACAGAGTAGGCGTTTGTATAGTAGCCTGAAGGATACTTATTATGATCTATGAAAGAGCATAGTTGCAAGCACGGCTGTGGTATTATAGAAGCTCGTTTTGAATCTACGCGGTTCCGGGTTCAGTCTCACCCTGCGGCACCAAGAAAGTGTCTTCGACTGTAGCTGCAGACCGACCAATGCCTGGCAGTAAATTTCGTAGTGGAAACTATAAGGAAGTATTTCGTATATACATGCATATCATTTCTCAGATTATTTCAAGTTTTCTTGCCAATAGAGAAAGAAACGGTTTCTAACCTCGATCCAAGGCTCCTTCATCGACATTTCAACATCAACCGAGTAATTTTGTATGAATGTATGTATATGTGCCGATTTTCATGTTTTGTTTTATGTATGTATTCTCATGCATATATTTGCACGTCTAGACATGCTCATATATACTTAAATGATAAACCTCTAGAAAGTTTTACAGATTTTTACAGTTTCAGTGATGACTTGGATCAGCCTTCTCCTATCTTGTTTTGACATCGCCGCTCACACTGCGCTTCGCATTGTTTTAGCCTTCAAATGACGCTACCCCGCTGGATAAGGAAGCAGGCCAACATAAGAAAGAGCGAGAGAAAGTTGTGGCGAAAGAGTACAGCAGGGATCGGCAGACGAAATACCGCTAAGCATTTCGCCCGGCGTGCTGACGATTCTGCCAGCTCGCCGCCTTGCGTCCGCTTATCTATTCTGGCTTTGGAAGTTTTATAGTCTAAAACTTGCACGAAACTTTACAGTTGCAAAAAGTTTTTACATATGCCAGTACGAGAAAGTTTTCTTTGTTAATAAAGTTACTTTTAGTATATTTCTCTGAACAAAAGAGAACATATCTGCTGAATTATGGAAACACGCTACCTTGACCTTTCCGTTAAGATTATCATCCATTCTAGAGAAATACAACTAAAATGTCTTTGACACAAAAGGGAACATTTTATCAAAGAGTTGCGCTTTCTTTTGTTCAGGAAAGATGACGACGAAAACGCCAACGTGAGCGTCGGTTATTCTTTCAATACAAACAAACGACCGCCTCTAAACAATATTCTACAGCCATTCGGAGATGACCTTTTTCGGAATGATCAGTATTATTAAACTCAAAAATACCAGAAACCAATTCCAGAAAGACTTAAAGAAAAATTGCTTCAATATCAATAAAAACAGTTTTGTACAATCTGATAAGGCAAAACATTGATTGGCCAAACAAAACAACCAGACATTCCTATCTAACAGTAGTAGCACCATCTCATACAAAAAAAATATTACAGTGAATGTAAATGATACTCAATGCAGAAACGGTAAAAGATAGTAATTGATCTAGACATAATCGAGAGATTAAAAGCATTAGCTCAACAAAATTAGTGCTTTACATTTAAGGACCATAAGTCTAAATTTGTAAACAATCTCTCATCTTGTAGACACATCAACGCCACCAAAACAAACGTCGGGATAATAAGTAAAGATATCGAGGCAAGATCACTTTGGAATAAAGTTGGCCTTGGGTTTATCCTCTCCTCACCAAAAGAAAAGAACGTAAACAAACTATTGGGTTGTCCGGAAAGTTCCTACCGATTTTTAAAGGAAAGAAAAAAGTCAATAAATACTTGCCATTACATTTTAAATCAACTAAATATGAACCATTTTGTTGCACAATGCGTCTCGATCTTTCCTTTAACTTGAAAATACCCTCTTCTCAGAATTGAGGGGGTTTCATGGAAAATAATTCATCAAGGTATCTTTTTACGTCATCCAAGGAATTGAGATTTTTACCATTAAGACTATTCTGCAGAGACCTGAATAAGAGGAAATCAGAAGGAGCAATATCTGGGGCTCCTTCGAAGAGACTGTCGATTAAAAATCCCCAATAGGTTGCGTTTCTCGAAGATCAGGGAGTCTCTTTAGGCCTTGTCGTTACTTCATATTTCTTTATTGCTCAGAAGGGGTGAAAGAAGGACAGTCAAAGGGATTAAGTCGATTGCATCGACCCCAGTGAGATGTAATCCGAAAGCATGAAGGTAAAGTCGACCTCGGCAGAATTTGAACTCAGAACGTAGCGGCAGACGAAATACCTTTTTCTATTTCTTTACCACCCACAAGGGGCTAAAGACAGAGAGGACAAACAAGGACAGACAAATGGATTAAGTCGATTATATCGACCCCAGTGCGTAACTGGTACTTATTTAATCGACCTCGAAAGGATGAAAGGCAAAGTCGACCTCGGCGGAATTTGAATTCAGAACGTAACGGCAGACGAAATACCGCGAAGCATTTCTCCCGGCGTGCTAACGTCTCTGCCAGCTCGCCGCCTTCTCGCTACTTCAGCGCCCTGAAAGGTTACGGTTTCTGTACTAGAGACATGTAATTAGGACGTCGCATTAAATAGTCGCAAACCAGATTCTTCAAACCGTGCTAACCGGCAAGAAACATAGGAGTATACCAAGATAATATCTATCGTCTGTG
Organism: Octopus sinensis; assembly: GCF_006345805.1. Classification (NCBI taxonomy): domain Eukaryota; kingdom Metazoa; phylum Mollusca; class Cephalopoda; order Octopoda; family Octopodidae; genus Octopus; species Octopus sinensis. Next base: position 23,090,557 of record NC_043020.1, read on the forward strand.
GCGGCCACGCTTGGGAATCCATCCGGAAAATCTAATGAAGTTTTGTTTTTTTACACGACCACCATATGGAAGAGGTATCTGAAGACCCCAACCCCACGATTAGGAATAACGGGCGGAGAAGATGGATGGACTGTGGAGGACTGTTACTATTTCTAGCAACTAGGACGGGTGACAACGTGAAAATTTTCCTCATTGGCTTGAGCGGCGTTATGAGATAATCATAATCGAAAACCGGCAATTGTCGTGCGTTGATGACGTCAATACCCAGAAGCTGCAGTCTGTGCGTATCACTTAGGTTGACGAGGCAAGGATGGCTTCCCTTTGCAAATACCAATAGGGCACAGAAAGTGTGTCAATAGCCAGCTGGAGAAGATGTTCTCCTGGGGCTACAAGCTACAGTAACATCCACCCTTAGTGGTTAACCATATTTAGATGGCAAATATACTTCACATTGTCGTGCAGTTACTGTCTATACCTCGTTCAGAGATAGTAAATAAATATCTCTTGAAATATCTGTTGAGAGCAGAAGATGAAGAAGGGGGAATAGTTATTTATGTTTTGTTTTTGACTGGGGAGGATAATTAAAACCAAAAGCAACAACAACCACAAGAACAAAAATTACAACAACAACGAGGACGATGATGATAACGAGAACAACAAAGTGATTAAAAGATGAAAATTAACAAAACAAATGGCGGCTTATGTAGTTTTATTGTGTTTGACAAAAGAATGACAAACTCTGACAGATAAATTTTTTGACTTTTTTTGTTTTCCTTTTACGTCGGAAACACAAGATTTACTTTTTCGTTGTTACATATGATGTACAGATATAGCAACAACAACAACAACAACAGTAACAACTACTACTACTACTACTACTACTACTACTACTACTACTACTACTACTACTACTGCTGCTGCTGCTGCTGCTGCTACTACTACTGCTACTACTACTATAGCGTGCCAACGACAACTATGGAGTTTTGAAGTATTTGTGAATCAACGGTGTATCGCACGAATCACAGAATTCCAAGCACTGGAAATATTATACAAGAAAACAAAAAGAATTAATGCGATCATTGTTAGAATAAAGACAATGATAATAATAATAATAATGATAATAATAATAATAATAATAATAGTAATAGTAATGATATTAATGATAATAATATTAATAGTAATAATAATAATAATAATAATAATAATAATAATAATAATTATTATTATCATTATTATTATTATTATTAATATTATTATTAGTAATAATATTATTATTATCATTATTATTATCATTATTATTATTAGTAGTAGTAGTTGTAGTATCTGTTGTTGTTTAGCTCATGGTCGACAATGAATAAACTCTGCGCCAGTGCTGACAAAATTACGTTAACCGTTGTAATCTGTGCATTTTCACATTTGTCGTCAATGCGAGACGATTTCTCGGGACGTTTACCACAGTATATATAATCACTAATTACTTCTCCTTCAATTTATTTCGCTACGGATTCATTTACGAAACAACGTTTCTGCTGCTAGCATGGACTAAAAACTTCTTATGATATTTTGAAATTGTAATAATGTCATTAATTTCTTAGTCATGATTAGCAAAAGAGAAACCCATTGGCTTTGCATATATTTTACTTCATGGAAAAATATATATTCTTTCGCTCTTTTACTCTTTTACTTGTTTCAGTCATTTGACTGTGGCCATGCTGGAGCATCGCCTTTAGTTGATCGAGCAAATCGACTCCAGGACTTATTCTTTGTAAGCCTAGTACTTATTCTATCGGTCTCTTTTGCCGAACCGCTAACTTACGGGGACAGAAACACGCTAGCATCGGTTGTCAAGCGATGCTGGTGCGACAAACACAGACACACAAACACAGACACACATACACACATACACACATACACACATACACACACACACACACACACACACACACACACACACACACACATATATATATATACGACGGACTTCTTTCAGTTTCCGTCTACCAAATCCACTCACAAGGCTTTGGTCGGCCCGGGACTATAGTAGAAGACACTTGCCCAAGGTGCCACGCAGCGGGACTGAACCCGGAACCATGTAGTTGGTAAGCAAGCTACTTACCACACAGCAACTCCTGCGCAAGTATAGTGGATGTTTATCCCTATTCTGGCTATGATGGAGCAAGCTTTTGCTCAAATGTGCTGCGGTCATAGATATACCCGTATCTTAATGCTTATATGAGAAGGGTAAACTTTTGCAATGCAGAAACTCGAAAACTGCACGGATTTCAGATATGAAGAATTTGCACAAGGAACATCTAGATTACGTTTATAATTTACATATTTCTCACGCTGGAATATTAATGCTTGATTGAATTGCATAGTGCAGAGCAGATTAATGTCAAATTGAACACATAACTGATGTCAAACTTTAACATCGCAATAATATTATACGTAAATAATATCATACTTGAATAATTATATGCAAATCAGCCAAACGATGGGGTATTTACCTTGTCGTTCGTCGTTCTAGAATTAGCAGTCACAGATGTTCTTCAAAATCATCTCATTCTCTTTTAAAATGGGAAGGCTCAGCAATAGAAAAGCCAACGAACATGAGCGTTGATGTACAAAAACGAAAATATCTTTTATCTTTTACTTGGTTCAGTCATTAGACTGCGGTCATGCTGGGGCATCGCCTTAAAGTATTTCTAGTCGAATGAATCGACCCTAGGATTTACTATTTAGTTTTTAATCCTAGTATTATTCTATCGGCTTCTTTTGCAAAATCGCTTTGTTACGGTGACGTAAACACACCATCACCGGTTGTCAAGCGGTGGTGGAGGACACACACACACACACACATACATATGCGACGGGTTTCTTTCAGTTTCCGTCTACCAAATCCACTCACAAGGCTTTGGTCGGTCCAAGGCTATAATAGAAGACACTTTCCCAAGGTGACACGCAGAAGGACCGAAACTGGAACCATGTGTTTCAGAAAAAAGCACATCCACGTCTGCTCATAACAGTAAAGTGTTTGAATATAGATTTGTTTGTGCAGAGCAATCGATAACTTGCGACTATTTATGTGGTAGTGATAGACGATAACACACATATGGGATTTTAAGATGGATTTATCGAATTCTTACAAAGAGAGACACATCTTGTGAGACAGTAGAGGACGTTTGGAGTCACGGATAGCAGTAGTCGAAGAAGGTCGTGATAGTACATAGCTTTTAACCTCCCCTTTCGTAAAAATCATATCTCCGAAACTCAAAGGGGAGCAGGAGTGGCTGTGTGATAAGAAGCTTTCTTCCCAACCACATGGTTCCGGGTTCAGTCCCACTGCGTGGTACCTTGGGTATCCTACATGTCGTTAAATACGGTAAATATGGGCGTTACTGATTAAATCTATGCTTGAGAGAGAAAACGAGAAAAGTTATCTGTCTTGATAGGCGTAAGTCAGTTTGGCAACCAAATTCAGAAAGAACAGAATACGTATGAAGAGAAGTGTACAGTAAAGAAAGGATTCAGAGCGGGAGGAAAAGGGAAGGAACAAAAGGAGATTGAGAGCGAGCTAGAGAGGTATAGACATACGTATAGGAAGAAAGGAGTTCCGTAGCAGCCATTTTGTTAGGCAGATTTCGACTGCGAATCATTCCGTGCGTACCTACATCTGATGAGTGGGAACCATTAATAATATAAACTTTACATGAAACTCCGATTCATGGGAATCGTTTGCTATTGCGATCGCCATTGCAGTAGATTATACACCGTCACTATACAGTCGATTACTTACTGGGTTTTGACTAACTCACATACAGACACACATACACATATATGTACGTGTGTGTATGTGTGTTTGTGCGTGTATTTGAAAAAAAAAATTGCAAAAATTTGTAGTGTAATTTTCTTAAGTCCAAAATTATTAATTATATAAATAAACTCTTTAAACAATAACATAGCACCACACGAACTTTTTGTAAGTAAGTTTTTTTAGAAATGTGTTGATGCATAATCTCTGTTGCAGTTCTTGTTAAAGTAAAATTTCACCCCTCCCCATATGCATATATATGTGTGTGTGAATGTCTATATCTATGTACGTATATATGTATGAATGTATCTATCTATCTATGTATATATATGCATTTATATACATATATGTATATGTGCATATATATACATAAATAGATATATGCATATATATATACATATATCTATATGTATATATATATATAATATATATATATATATATATATGCATATATAAACATATATATATATATATGCATAGAAATACATATATATATATATATATATGCATATATAACATATATATATATATATATATGCATATATAACATATATATATATGCATATATAACATATATATATATGCATATATAACATATATATATACATATATATAATATATATATATATATGTATATATATATCTACATATATGCATATATCTATTTAACTATCCCCCCTCTCTCTCTCTGTATATATATATATATATATATATATATATATACATATACGCATACATATCCTTATGTATATATCTATGAGTTTGTGCGTGTGTATGCATGAGTGTGCGAACTTGTGCTTGAATATACACGGACCTAGCGTTATACATGTAACATGTGTGTACGTGTATGTGTGTGTGTGTGTGTGTGTGTGTGTATGTGTGTGAATATATGCATAGCAGCATTTGAATTTTTTTTTCAAAACAATTCGTTCAATATATGTGTGAATGCATAAACATGAAGGTGGATATACTTGCATACACAAAAACACAAACCGATATATTGTTATTGATAAGTTGTTTACGGACTCTGTGACCTCCCAAATATACGTCTCTATTATGCTGATCGATAACTCAGTCCGCTTCTTTCTCTCCCTCAGCTTCTTTCCATCGCCAACATCATCACTCTCTCCATCTCAAGTCTTTGGTGTTTCTTTGTATCTCTTCATTTCCCTTCAAATTATTTTCGTCCATCGCAGTTCCACGAGCAAATTCTTAACATTTTTTTTTTACGTTTCGGTACACAAAGGATATGGAAAAATATTTTTGTTCTCTTTACTTGTAGAACGATGTGAGCAGTTGCAAATTTAAATTCTTCCTGCTCCCAACAGCATAGAAACAGGGCTAAGAAAAAAATAACTTATATTTGGCGTATGTATGTATGTATGTATGTATGTATGGATGGATGGATGGACGGATGGATGGATGGATGTGATATACGTATATGTATATATATTATGTATATATATACATATATGTATATGCGTATATATATATATGTATATATGTGTGTGTGTACATGTATATATATATGTATATGCGTGTGTGTATATGTGTGTATATATATATATATATATATACATATATATGTACGTATATGTATATATATGTGAGTGTATTAGTATGTAAATATATATATATATATATATATATATATACACACACAAGTGTGTGTGTGTGCGTTTGTGAGTACGTTGGTACGCAGATGTTTCTCTGTTGTGTGTATGTGTGTCCGTGCGATCCGTGTGTGTATGTGTAATTGTGTGTGTGTAAACCCATACATGCACATACATTTATATGCCGTGGTTATAAAACAAAATACAGAAGCGAATTAAAATTAAAACGATCCTTTTCGTCCTGTGTTCAAATTCCATCGATGCTAATATTTACTTTTTTCTCATCAGAGGCCCATAGAAAGGAATACATGTTTAGAACCGGAGGTCGATTTTCACGACTTTACCCACTCATATCCAAAAGTCTGGGTACCTCCCTACCTTTACTATTGCGGGTTACTTGATAAAATTACGGTAAATACAAGTATGAAAGTATGAAGGCGGCGAGCTGGCAGAGACGTTAGCACGCCGGGCGAAATGCGTAGCCGTATTTCATCTGCCGTCAAGTTCTGAGTTCAAATTCCGCCGAGGTCGACTTTGCCCTTCATCCTTTTGGGGTCGAGAAATTAAGTACCAGTTACGCACTGGGGGTCGATGTAATCGACTTAATCCGTTTAATCGCTTGTTCTCTCTGTGTTTAGCCCCTTGTGAGTAGTAAAGAAATATGTATTTCGTCTGTCTTTACGTTCTGAGTTCAAATTCCACTGAGGTCGACTTTGCCGTTCATCCTTTCGGGGTCGATAAATTAAGTACCTGTGAAACACTGGGGTCGCTGTTATTGACTAGTCCCCTCCCCACAAATTTCAGGCCTTGTGCTTTTAGTGGAAAGGGTTTTTATTATTATTATTATTATTATTATTATTATTATTATTGAGTGAGAGAGCAGTTCATGCCATCAAAGTGACACAGGGGTAAAATATACGAAGCCCAATATACCCATCATGACTACCCGTCTGATAAAGGTACACCAGGCACATGCATCACAACCATATGTGCGCGACATGGTGATCTCATATCAAGATAAACAGCATATGACCTTGCAGGTGGGGCCCAGTTAGAATTTTCTTCAGGTTGAGTAGCCCATCCCGCTCAAAAGGTCCCTGAATAAGGATTGTTTAAGGATGTTGAAAGAACCACCTGTGTTTCCAGAGGTGAATTATTCAAACCCCAAAGAATCCCTCTCAACACATGGCTATGATGCTCCCCCACTACTTCTGCTCGTGATCAGAGATGCACATATCGTCAGCCACTAAGGGACATGCTCAACTGGTTAAGGTCAAACAACTGACAAGCAAATCTGTGGTATTGAGCAGAATATTTGCTGTAGCCCATCTTTTATACCAAGACAAAACAATGTACATGATAACACTTCCAATCAATTAAGATCAGAAGCCATGAGAGCCACTGCCTGGTACTGCATCAGGGCATTTATTATTATTATTATTATTATTATTATTATAGGCGGTGAGCTGGCAGAAATGTTAGCACGCCGAGCGAAATGCGTAGCCGTATTTCGTCCACCGTTCCGTTCTGAGTTCAAATTCCGCCGAGGCCGACTTTGCCTTTCATCCTTTCGGGGTCGATAAATTAAGTACCAGTTACACACTGGGGTCGATATAATCGACTTAATCCCTTTGTTTGTCCTTGTTTGTTCCCTCTGTGTTTAGCCCCTTGTGAATAGTAAAGAAATAGGTATTTCGTCTGTCTTTGCGTTCTGTGTATAAATCCCGCCAAGGTAGACTTTACCTTTCTTCCTATGGAGCTGGATAAAATTAGTTGAGCACTGGAGGGGGAAGGGGGCACCAGGGGTGTGTGCGATGACATTAACTAACCCTTTCTCCTAAAATTTCAGGCCCTATGCCTATAGCAGAAAGGAATATGACATACCTGAAGGCTGCGAGGTGGTGGAATCGATAGCGTACCGGATGAAAATGCTAATCGGCATTTCTTTCAGCTTTACGTTCTGCGTTCAGATTCCACCCTTTCATCCTCTTGTGGCCGATAAAGTTAGTACCAGTTGTATATTAGTGTCGATGTAATCAATTAGTTTCCTTCCCACAAATTTCAAGCTTTGTGCTTATAGTAGAAAGAAAGAAAGAAAGAAAAAAATTCGACAAATATAATTCTAGGTTCAATCTCACTGCGTGGCACCTTAGGCAAGTGTTGTCTGCTATAGCCTGGAGCTGACAAAAGCCTTGTGAGTGGATTTGGTAGACAGAAACTGAAAGAAGCCCGTCGTATATATATATATATATAGGGAGAGTTTACGAAAAAAAAAAACAAAAGACGAAGACAGGTTGTGTACAAAACAAACAGATGTATTAGTATAACGCTCAGGAATAGAAAAAGTCTTTTACGTTTCGATCCTACGCTCTTCTACAGAAAGGGACAGAAAGGGACACAGAAAAAACAAGGAGAGAAACAAGGAGAGAAAAAAAGGAGAGAAGAAATGTGTGTAGTGGCTAACGATATGTATGTATATATTTGTGTGTCTGTGTTTGTCCTCCCACCATCACTTGACAACCGACGCTGGTGTGCTTACACCCCCGTAACTTAGTGGTTCGGCAAAAGAGATCGCTAGAATCAGTACTAGACTTACACAGAATAAGTCATAGAGTCGATTTGTTCGAGTAAAGGCGGTGCTCCAGCATGGCCGCAGTCAAATGACTGAAACAAGTGAATGCGGAAAAGAGTAAGTATTACGCAATGTTTAAAGAATGAAGAGAGGAAATTATGATATGCAAATATTGGAGAAATTTCTGAAGTATCTATTATAGAAGAATTTAAAATATTCTATGTAGAAGCCAAAATATGCGTAAGCTATAATTGCTTTAAGAACCATATATATTCAACTAACATTGCGTTTTAGAAATGGTTTCGGTTTTTATCATGCAAATGTAACATTTGTAAAAAGATTTCAATTTTCAAATAATTCAGAAGATTTTTAAAGTGGTTATTCATTTGGAGTTATGATTTAATAACGTGGTTTGTTTGGCAGAATTGTAGGAGCGCCGTGCGGTAAGATCTTTGCTTGCGAATCTTTATTACTGTGTTCAAATACTGCAGAGGTCAGCTTTGTTTTTCATCCTTTCGCGATCGATGAGGTTTAAAGCCCAAGTTGGAGGTTGATGGTATAGACGTTTCTCTCTGCCACCAAAGTTGGTGTCAATGTGCCTAAATAAGAAACCATTATGCAAATATAATATTTGTACAACATTTCGATACATCGTTTCAGTCGTTTGACAGCGGCCATGATGGAGCACCGCTTTGAAGGGTTTTAGGACTTACTTTTTATTTTAAGCCTAGTACTTATGCTATCGGTCTCTTTTGTCGAACTGCTAATTTATGGGGAAGTAAACACACCAGCACCTGTTGTCAAGTGGCAATGGGGAGACAGACACAAAGACACCCCCCACACTCACACACACACACGACCGACTTTTTTCAGTTTCCGTCTATCAAATCCACCCACAAAGTTTTGGTTGGCCCCAGGCTATAATATAAGACTTGCCCAAGATGCTAAGCAGTGGGACTGAGCGCAAAACCAACTGGTTGGGAAGCAAGCTTCTTACCATACAGCCACGCCTGTGCCTATATATATATATATATACATATATAGGCACAATGAGTTGCTATTATCTATAGGCTGAAACAGCTGTAAAGGATTTTAATAATTTATATTCATGTTTTTAATAACTGTTTGTATTCTTATCCCAGAAGCGACCAAATATCAAGTCCTGGTGGGATCTTAGGGATGCAGACACGTGCTGTACGTTTCTCTATGTGGGAGGTGTGCATAATGACTTTGCTGGTTTTGCAACAGGTCACTGAACGTTTCATAGCGAGGGTTTCTAACTTAAACAGCACGGAAATGGCGCCATATTGTTTGCCCTCGCTATGTACTCGATGTTATTTCTGACGCATCTCAGCACCGCCTCAATATCTACTGGAGCTATTTAAAGCCGCTCATTTCGTGTCAGCTGGAATGCATCTGAAAAGCACCGTTCTCCACTGCTTCAATTGCCTCTGACGGAAATAGTTAGACTGGCCCACCTTTTCTCTTGTTTAATTAGTTTCCATGCTTGCGTTAGAATCTGTTCCCTATTTGTGAGGTCCACTGTAAAGCGTTGTTTCTTCTTTGCTGCTGCTGCGAATGGGCTTTTGCTGTTGGTAGTGTTCTCGTTGTTGTTGTTGCTGCTACTACCGCCGTTGTGGTTGTCGTTGTTCTTGTCGATGTTCCTGGTATTGGATTAATTGTTGTTGCTGTTGTCACTTTTGCTCTCGTTGTTGCTATCACTACTGACGCTGCAGTTGCTGTCTTTTTCGTGGTCGTTCTTGCTGTCACTACTACTACTGCTGCGGCTGCTGCTGTCACTATTGCAGTTGCTGTTGTCGTTGCTACCGCTGATGCTGTTTCTGCTACTGTTGTTCTTACTGTTAGGTGGACTTTGTACCGGGACAGTCTTGTTTTTCTCCTCCTCTTCTTCCCCCGTATTGTTGCCAGTAACGGGTGGTGGTGAGAATTTTTAGCTGTTGTCATGTTCGTAGGAGGAGTTGTTTTATCTTTCCTCAACTCTTTCAAGACGCGTTACGCCATTTTGTTGTGTTATATTTGATTCAATTAAGTTAAACGCTCACCGAAATTATTTGGTGAGATGAATATGGCCACTCTAGGGGCTAAACAACCATAGAAAACCAGTTACAGGTTCCTGGTGTTTCTATTAACAACTTAGAATGAAATGAATATTGTAAAACAACACCAATCCTGGTGTAAATAAATATTTTGAACTGAATTTACTTGGAGCGTTCGAAAACACTTCCGATGTATTTCGCAGCAAATATGCAAATAATAATAATAATAATAATAATAATAATAATAATAATAATAATAATAATATTATAATAATAATAATAATAATAATAATAATAATAATAATAATAACGAGAATACTAAAAAATGAACCCGACCGCTCTCGAAAATTAATTCAAGAAAACGGAAAAATAATCCAGAATCCTTGTCCGATATCGGATCGATCCCAAAATCTAATCCGTTCGTGCCATTCACGAGGCTACACATCCCTGGAAGTTTCAACCGAATCCATACAGCGGTTCTTCAGGTCTCTCTTGTCTACGGACAAACAAACAAGCACGACTGAAAATAATACCTCCATCTTCGCTAAGGCGGAGGTAATAATAATAATAATAATAATAATAATAATAATAATAATAATAATAAATTAGATGATATGCACATTTTCAAAATAATTACGATATTGGAGTAAGATACAAAATATTTATTAATCCATTATAGAACTAAATTAGATAATAATCTAGGTAATTAAATAATAAAATAGATAATAAAAATGTAATAAATTGTAGACTGTGCATCCTCAAATCGATTATTGAAATAGATTAAATAAGATAATGAATTAACTAATAATATGATTACATACTAAAATAGATTATGAACAATGATAAATTACATATGTTATAAAAAAAAAACTGAAAGAAAGTATCTGAAAACGGCACAAATATTTGTGAAATCATTGTTGAAATGAATTAGAGAAAAATAAAAAAGAAAACTGTGAGAAGCGTTTGTTTTAATCGGTACAGTTCTATTGAATAACAGTGATATTCTGGTTGGGAGACTTTGCCTCCCATCCTTTCGGGGTGGATTAAATAAGTACCAGATACGCACTGGGGTCGATGTAATCGACTTAATCCGTTTGTCTGTCCTTGTTTGTCTGTCCTTGTTTAGCTCCTTGTGGGTAATAGAGAAATAAGAAATAAACGAAGTAAAAACTTGTTTCTTGTTATTCTATCATACCAGAGGCGTTCTTTATAATAGGCAATAACCCTAACCTGTTTGCATCTTCTTTTACTGGATTATATAGCAGAAGGTGTTTAAGGTGGATACTGTCAGGAACCGCAAGGAATATGGTAATTTGTCGCATGTTTCCACTTATGCTGCTCCACGGTGACAAGTTCTTCTGACAAGTAGCCATTTTAAACATCACCATTGAAAAACTACTTATAGATAAACAAATACAGTGGCGTGAATAGCTTGAAGAGGTTGATATATCTTTCTATGATCTTAAAAATAAATCGAATAAAAAAACTCAACTTTGTTTGATACGACATTGCCAAACCTGCAGAAAAACGGAATTTTCGAATACGAGATGTGATTCTCCTTGCTCTGGAAATTAGTCAAACACGAAAGTGATGAAGTTGACAGTAAAGATCTTGAGAGGTAGAAAGTGTTGAATACAAAGGTAAGAAAAAACAGGAAAGAATATGTCAATGCATATGCTGGGAGGTTTCAACAAGCAGAAGAAATATTTTCAGATAAGGACATACCGAAAGAGCTCAAAAATAACAAAGGATTTTCGTTTACCTTAAGTAAAAAAAAAACTCAGTTTCCTTAATTAGAAAACAGGTGTTTTGTATAGGGTTAATATGTCGGTTGATCCAGTTTCTGTTTCATTTATTTTACTTTGGGAAACGATGAACATGATTTAAAATGCATCAAACGAACTGTCGGAAAGAATTCTATGAGTTATCATTCTAAATAGTTATCACTCCAAATACTACTTATCTCTTTAAATCTTTGCGCTTCTATGGAACATTTCCATTTCCTAAAATGCTATATTTGCATAATAAATATAAGAAGAATGAAAGAAAAATAAAAGAACTCGGGAAGCAATTCCCACGTAGGATGTTGATTGAATATCTATTATTCTCAATAAAAAAAAAGACATTCCATATAGAGGCTTATGCACAGAATATTTTTAATTCTTTAATAAATGATATTTTCCCATTTATCAATTATTTGCATATCATTATTACTATTATTATAATTATTATTATTATTATTATTATCATCATCATCATCATCATCATCATCATCATCATCATCATCATCATCATCATCATCATCATCATCATTATTATTATTATTATTATTATTATTATTATTATTATCATTATCATTATCATTATTATTATTATTATTGTTGTTGTTGTTGATATTATTATTATTATTATTATTATTATTATTATTATTACAATTATTATTTTGATGTTTTAAGTATCAGTGTTATTTTATATATTTATTTATTCAATTTATTTATTTTCACTTTTCATAAAGATCGCGATTCACGCTAATCTGAAAGTGAAAGTGAAAGTATTAAAAGATATGAATCCTGCTGTGAATAAATTATCTTCAGTAACTTTTGATTATTTTATTTTATTTTATTTTATTTTATTTTATTTCTATTTGATGACTTTTTTTCTCCTCCCCCTCCGCCTTTTGTTATTTAACCAGCTTTTATCCCTTTAAAATATGAATGTTAACGTTGTTTCACAGCAGAACTATTCCAAGCTCAAAACAGCAGCGAAACGAAATAAACCAATTTTAGTTATCTTTGTTAGAATATTTTTTTGAAAACGTGCTTTATATATATATATATTTTTTGTTTTGTTATCATCTTTTCTCAAAATAACTATAATGGAATAATCTCATTTATCGACAACCAAGCACAGCGTGAACCAAAGAAGGATCCTCTTGCTAGGTCGTCTCCCGTGCTAGAAATAGAAGTTATGACACCTGTCATAAACTAAACCTTATTTTCTTAAAGAAAAAGAATTATTTACTGGATTGTGTAGCCCTAGGCAGATTGTGTATAAAATGATGAAATGATAGTAACTGGGAGAATCGTTAGCACGCCGGGCGAAATGCTTAGCGGTATTTTCGTCTGCCGCTACGTTCTGAGTTCAAATTCCGCCGAAGTCGACTTTGCCTTTCATCCTTTCGGGACCGATTAAATAAGTACCAGTTACGCACTGGGGTCGATATAATCGACTTAATCCGTTTGTTTATTCTTGTTTGTCCTCTCTGTGTTTAGCCCCTTGTGGATAGTAAAGAAATAGAAATAGGTATTTCGTCTGCTGCTACGTTCCGAGTTCAAATCGACCCCAGTTACGCACTGGGGTCGATGCAATCGGCTTACTCCCTTTGTCTGACCTTGTCTGTTCCCTCTATGTTTAGCCCCTTGTGGGCAATAAAGAAATAAGATAGACTGTGTATAAAATGATGGGGTGATTGTTATTAGATCGTAGGTTGTTTGCTCAATGAAAGATAGACTGGGGTTAAACGATGACATACAATTTCCTCGCGTCGGCGATGACAATATGAACGCTGATAGCAAACAAGGCTGTCACGGAAATTCGGCATTTTGCTGACCTTACTAACGGCGATACAGTGAAGAAACAATTGATAAACAAAAACACACGACAACGACGATGACCACCACCACCACCACCACCACGCCACCAAACCACCACCACCACCACACCACCACACCACCGTAGCAACCTCCAACAGCAACAACAACGCCAACACCAACACTACCAGCAAAAATAGCAACAATAACACTATTATCACCTCGGCAACACTAACAATACTACAATCAATAACATCATCATTACCACCACTACTACTACAACCACTACCACCCTGGGAATTGATGGCCTTGTGCCAAAATTCGAAACCAATATTTATTCAATAACATAGGGCGGTAAGCTGGCAGAATCGTCAGCATGCAAGACAAAGTGCTTAATGGTATTCCACCCGTTCTGGGTTCAAATTCCTCTCAGGTCGACTTTGTCTTTCGTCCTTTTGGGGGTCAATAAAATAAGTCCCAGTTGAGCACAGGGGTCAATTTAATCGACTTACACTCTTCCCCGAATTTTCTGGCCTTGTACCAGAATTTGAAACCAAACCAATATGATGATTAGCTGTTCCCCAGATCCAACCTCAACAGAGAAAAGAGAGGAGATATAAGATAAGTAAAGGTGACAAACTGTCGGAGAAAGAGAGAAGAATTTCCCTTGAAAATTCGGCAAAAGCTGAAGAGGGAATAAGTCATGTAGAGAGAGGGAGACTTGTTGTTTCCTTACGAATGTGTAAGAAGTTGACATTCTTTTGAATAGCCAATTAGAAGCTGGTGAATAAACTGCGTGAACTTCAAGAAGAAAGAAAAAATACAAAAAAATAAGCAAAAAGCAAAACGTACCGCTTGAGGTGAATGGGTGTGATAGGTCTTGATTACAGAAGTCAACAGGTAATTTTTATCAGATGATATTTTAGCTACATTTAAAACCATTTTGCACTGAAATTACCTTTAGGTTTTCCACAGATGCATGAATTTTTTTTTTGGAAATGTCTTTATTTATTTTAAATTTTCGTTTTTTTGCCTTCCATATAATTAAATATTCGGTTTAGGCATTTTAAGGTCTTATCTTCAAATTTGCTTCTAAATTCGTCAATATTTTGATTTAAAAAACAGTATTGTTTTTATAAGCATATTTTCTTTAAGGTTACGACATATTCTAACTAAGCTGTAAACGTACATAGGAAATGAAAAAAGAAACCCCAGAAAAAACACTGACCTTTTTGATCGATGTGTTTGTGGCAACTTTACAGTAACATCACAACGATAATATATTTTCTTTTTTTACTTGTTTCAGTGATCTGACTGCGACCATGCTGGGGCACTGACTTGAAGTATTTTTAGTCGAGTGAATCGATCGCAGTATTTATTATTTTACTGTAAAGCCCGGTGACTTTGCTTTTCATCCTTTCGGGGTCGATTAAATAAGTACCAGTTACGCACTGGGGTCGATATAATCGACTGAATCCGTTTGCCTGTCCTTGTTTGTCCTCTCTGTGTTTAACCCCTGGTGGATAGTAAAGAAATAGGTATTTTAGATCGAACTTAAACACATCAAAAGCGGTTGTTAAGCGGTGGCAGGGGCGGAGGAGAAACAGAGACACAAAGACGCACGCATAGATATATACTTATATACGCAAGAAGCTTCTTTCAGTTTCTGTCTACCTAATCCACTCACAAGGCTTTTGTCAGCTCGAGGCTATAGTAGAAGATACTTGCCCAAGGTGCCACGCAGTGTGACTGAACCAGGAACCATGTGGTTGAAAAGCAAGCTTCTTACCACACAGCTACGCCTTCGCCTATACAGCAAATCTTAAATATATTCTGATTATCTTATAAGTAACCAATGCAAACCATGGGTTCCTCACCAAATCCGTACAGAAGTAGTTTGCAGATTTTTTTGCAGAAAAAGAAGCCTTTAATATAATTTTCAGTGCCATTAGTTTATCTATCTATCTATCTATCTATCTAATCTATCTATCTATCTATCTATCTATCTATCTATCTATCTATCTATCTACCTACTTCAGCAATGTAACTACACACGCGCTGTTGGTGATTTTTTTTCCTTCTTTGAACTTTTCCCTTTGCCCTTTTCCTTTCTGGCTAAGAGCTGCGCTCTCTCTCTCTCTCTCTCTCTCTCTCTCTCTATATATATATATATATATATATATATATATATATACACGGAAGATGTGTGTATGTGTGTATATATAAGTGACAGGCCATTTAGTCGAATTCCATAAAAATCAGGGGAATTTGAATGTAAAGACGGAAGAAATGCCGTTTAGCATTTCGTCCGGCGTGCTAACGATTCTGCCAGCTGGCCCCGTTTTTCTCGAAGAAAATATTGGTTTCAAATTTCAGTACAAGGCCAAAAAATTCGGGGGAGGGGTAAGTCAATTAAATCGGCCCTTGTTATCAAATGTTACTTATTTTACTGACCCTGAAAGGGATGAAAGGTAAAGTCGACATCGGCAGAATTTGAACGCAGAACATAAAGGCAAAATGCTGTTAAGCATTTTTCCAAGCGTGCTGATAATTCCGCCTGCTCATCGCCTTTTTCTTGAAGAAAATATTATAATGAATTACTGTATAAAGCTAAATTTTGATTTGGCAGTTTATTTCAAGATGGATAATTCTCTCTGTTATTGCGATGACATTAATGGACTTTTAACAAGTCCATTGAAGGCACGTTGTAAATGGAATGGCAACTTTTTATAGGTTCATCTCCAAGAAGTTTTATAGCTGTTTTATTACGTAATGGAACTTTGAAACCACCTACCGCCATAACGTCTTCTAGGAATGTAATGGGATTTTATGCTGACACATAGATCCCTTTTAACGCAATTTCGTATAATAATCGCCAATCTGCCTATGGAATTTGAAGAATGCTTAATTTAATTGCTTTGTTCATGGGGATACAAATAGGATTCATCAAGCTCTGCTACATTCTATGGTGGTGGAACAGTGGCATTATTACAGAACATTGAAAGCGACGAGCTGGAAGAATCGTTGGTGCGCCAGACAAAGTACTTAACAGTATTTCTATCGTTTCCTTACAGTCTTAGATCATATCCCGACGAGGTCGATTTTGCCTTTCATCTTTTTGATGTCGATTAAATATTTTTCTTTACTACCCACAAGGGGCTAAACACAGAGGGGACAAACAAGGAAAGACACACGGATTAAGTCGATTACATCGACCACAGTGCGTAACTGGTACTTAATTTATCGACCCCGAAAGGATGAAAGGCAAAGTCGACCTCGGCGGAATTTGAAATCGGAACGTAACGACGGGTGAAATACCTATTTCTTTACTACCCACAAGGGGCTAAACACAGAGGGGACAAACAAAGACAGACACACGGATTAAGTCGATTACATCGACTCCAGTACGTCACTGGTACTTAATTTATCGACCCCGAAAGGATGAAAGGCAAAGTCGACCTCGGCGGAATTTGAACTCGGAACTTAACGACAGACGAAATACGAATTTCTTTATTGCCCACCGGGGGCCAAACATAGATATGGACAGTACAACTGATAGGATCAGTGAATCGATATGATTTTACATAAATGTGACATCAAAAATAAAATACAATACATAAAAATCGAATGGAATACACAGTACAAAGACAATACAAATGAAGCGATGATCAAGTTACGCTCCGATCCCACAAGCCCCGATCTACCGCTGATACCTTTTTATTTTTCCTTTTTTTTTTTTTCCTCGTCTATTCACACGGTTCCTTGCACGCACAACACTCGTGCAACATACTTCCATCTCTTTTGGAACGTACACTCTGACAGACACCTCTTCTCTCCAGCCACAGTTTCCTTTTCAAATGAAAAGAAAAAAAGGATCGTAAATTGTCACCAGAGATAAAGTTGCCTGTCTTAATTCCTTTTATCCTAGTCTTCCATACAGCCTCTTTTGCTATTGCTACAACCGTGAGAAAACAATTCTTACCTTCGTTCGTTAGAACTCCCGGTGGGTCAATTTTTATAATTGACTCAGTCGACAGCCGTACTCTTCCTTCGCCGGACAACAGATGTTCAGCATAAGCCCACATTTCAGTTATCTCCGGACACTGAACAATAGCGTGAGGGACGGTTTCCCTGTCCCCCCCGCATCTTGGACAGGTCGGCGACTGACGTTTACCATGTCTTGCGAGCTTATCCCAAACGGGCAAGGCACTGCTGTTACATTGCCAGGTTAAGGACTTTTGGAAGTTGTCCAACGTTCTCAACCCGAATGTACGATGAAACAAGCTGTCCAGTTGAATAAATCCGAGACCTAGAGTCGACCCCAGGCCATCGTCGCATTCAGACTCTACCAACCCACTATATAAAATCCGTGTGGAACCTCCACCGCTGGCGTTGCCCGAGCGCCGGAACAGCAAGAGGGCCTTACGGCACTCTTTATGCCACTCACTCGACCTCGGTCTACGAGAACACCAGGCTTCCTGTTCGCAAAAACTCTTGAACTCAGGGAACATTTGTCTGGCCAGCGGAGACCACACCCGTTCACTATCCAGGAGAATCCAGAGGTGCCTCAACCTCAACGCATGTCTGCGCATCATTAACCAAGGCATCCCTAAACTCCATTTAAAGGCTTTTGACAGCAGACAGAGCGTTTCACAAGTGGCGACCTGCCCTTCCACAAAAAGCGAAAGAGCTGTCTCTCCAACCTGATCAACCACGAATCCGGACAGGGCACGACGGTCAGGCGGTAGGTAATGACCGATGCGATAAACACATTGGCCACTTCCGCCCTCCCTTTCAGGGATAGCCACCGCCAAGACCAGGTCTTGACTACTGCAGCCACCCTGCTCAATACCTCCGTCCAGTTCTTCTCTCTCTGGAGGCCTGGTCCAAACCAGACTCCCAGCAACTTAACCGGTCCCTCCGTCCAGCGCCTAACAGCACTGTCTGAAGGCATCGACTTGCCAACCTAGGTGCCGAGCTGCAAGCCGACCGACTTTTCCCGGTTAATCTTTGCTCCTGCTATCTCCTCGTAAGCCTCAATAGTCTTACCTACTTCACGTAGGCGTGCCACTGTGGTTACACTGATAGTGATATCATCCGCGAAAGCCGTAACAAACTCCTCTAGTCCTGGTTCTCTCGGGATGCCACTCAACCTTTGCAGTAATGGCTCGAGAGCCATCCCATACAAAAGTGGTGAAAGCGGACATCCTTGACGAACCGAGCGTCTGATGCAGAACGGCTTCGAAAGGAAACCGTTCACCCGAACTATCGAGTCAATGTTGTGGTACAAAGCGATAAACCACTGAGGAAGCCAAGGCCCAGGCCAAACCGCGCAAGTACAGTCGCTAGGTATCGATGGTCAACCCTATCAAAAGCTTTAGACTGGTCCAAATGCACCAATGCCCCACCTTTGCCAGATTTATTACCAAACCTCTCTATGGTATAGCGAATAAGATGGAGGGTATCCTGAATGGTTCTGCCTGGGATGGCACATGTCTGTGCCTCCCCGACTATAACATTCGCGACACGCGCCAACCTTTTTGCTAGAACCTTGGCCAAAATCTTCACTTCTGCGTTTAACAGAGTGATGGGCCTGAAATTCTCTAGAACGTCCCCTTGTCCGGGTCCTTTCTGACCAACGTCACTACTCCCCGGCGCACAGATCTGGGGATAAACCCATTCTGTTTCCAGTTCGCGTACACGTCAGTCAGTAGTTGCCCGAACAAGTCTGGCATACATTTATACAGCTCGTACGGAAGACCATCAAGTCCCGGTGACTTACCCGCTTTACAATCGGCCAAAGCCTCCATCACCTCCTCAGGTGTGATTGGCCCTTCGCAAGACTCCGCATCCGACCCCGAGAAGCACGGCAGCCCGGTAAGAAAGTCCTCGAGGGCTCTCCCACCACCAGGACCGCCGTCACCCCCGAACAGCTGGGCGAAGTACTCCCGAAAGACCTCACACATTTTATCGGGTTCGTTTATCAAGACCCCATTTTGATTCGTCAAAGACCGAATAGAGGAACTATTTCCTTGCCGAGCTTCCACCACTCGGGCCCATCCAGCGGCTTTGATTCCTTCACTTCCCATTGCACGTAACTTAGCTCTGGTAATACTTCCCATGTGGTGGGCTTCAAGATGCTGGTTTAACTCCAGTCTTTTCACCCTCGCTTGGTCTGTATTACCAGTCCTCCAGGCTTCTTCTAGTTCCTTAACTAGACCATCTCCTATTTTACGTCCCTTCTTAGCTAAACTTATGCTAAACCTAATAGACTCATATTTGATGGCTCTTTTTAGGGGGTACCACCATTTGTTATTAATGATGGTACCTGTTAATGTCCTCTGTATTAACATCTTGATCCGCTTTCTGTACTCCTCAATCGCCAAAAGGGACGTATTGAGTTTCCAGTAGCCAGATCCCTGTCTATGCAACTTATCTACCGTAAGTTTACAGGTAACCATCTTGTGGTCACTGTAGCTGACTAGAAAAAACTGTGGACACTCAACTATGGACTTATCTTTTTCTCTAATTAAAATCCTATCTAGATATGTTCTGGTAGACCCGTCACTATTTGACCACGTCCACTGTGGAGTGTTCGGGTGCTCCAACCTATATGGATCTGCTAGCTGAAATTGACTTAGCAGATCCCGAAAGCCTGGGTTACATTTTCTGTTCATGTTCGAGTTTGAGCCAACACAATCTGTGTGTGCTGCACATATTGTATTAGAGTCTCCTAACACTACTAGTGAATGCGACGTGGCTAGGAACTTTCCTAGGCCACGAAAATATTCAGTTTGCGGGCCAATAATGTTTGGTGCGTAAATAGCGACCAGCCTGATTGTCTTGCCACAACTGAATGTCAAGTCGAGAACGACCAGCCTGCCTTCTGGGTCAGAAAAAACCAACTTTTTCTCGGCTACCCGGTTTCTTTTTAGTAGGACCAACACCCCACCCCCACCTCCCGCCCGACTCGGAGAAACGTATTTCTCGTAGCCGTTCAGGAGGGGGAGCAGATCTCTTGGCCTCTTCACCCGGGTTTCCGTTGCAACAATTACATCCAAATTTCTCGACCTGATGTCATTCAGAAAGCGTCCTTGCTTCCAGCTTGACAGCAGGCCATGAACATTTAAACAACCAATGTGAATAGCCATCACTTACCTGTTTAATTAGGATTGTCCGGTGGAGGGGGACCCTCCACCTTTTTTTGATCCTGGGTCGGAGGTGGACGGTCTTGGGAAATAGATTTGTCAAAATCCCGTCTCACCACCGACACAGAATTATCAGGTGGAGGGGGAATCTCCACCTTTTCCTTTTCTCGCGGGTTCGGAGCTGGTAATCCATGAAATATCGACTTGTTAAAATCTAATCTCAATGAAGATACAGTCTTTCTGTACTTATTTTGTAGAATTCTATAAGTCTTATTTGAGACTTCATATATGTCGTAATTGATAAATTCCTCTGAAAGGTTATCAATTTTTTTACAGTCTTTATGAGTTGAATGTCTCTCATGAGCTCAGTATCTTTAGTGTATACGGCTATTATGCCTTTTTCTTCTTTTTCTCTTCTGGCAGTCTTTTTTGGTCGTTGTTCTGTAGTAGTCGCCGCTCTCGGCTGGGTTGCTGGTTGTATTTTTCTTTTGTTTGTTGTTTTTTTTTCTCATCTGTTTCTTCTTTATCTTCTTCCTCTTTGTCTTTTTCTCCTCTTCCTCCTCTTCTTCATTTTCCTTGCAGTTCCTTCGAATGTGGCCTAATTGACCACATAAAAAACATCGAGGTTTTCGGCCCTCAACAAACACCACGAGGTTCTCCTCCCCTACCTCAATTGTCTCAGGAATTGTTTGAATTATTTTAGGGTCCGCTTGAATGAGAAGATTAATTGTTTGACCATCCCAGCGTGGGTTTTCCGTAGCGGTAGCCTGGAGGAGAGTAATTTTTTCTACCTCTTTGATTAGGACTGCCGCCAACAACCACATAGGTTAGACCTCTGGCGGGACCCTTGTAATTTTTATTCGCGACGTCCTCATCCCCATATAATAGGGTATTAACTCCACGTCGTTCGTTTTCAACGTTTCAACTGAGTTCTTGTGTGCTATTTATTGGTGAACCTTACTTCCACCGTTCCGAATTTTTTTCCTCTTCTCAGAAATACTACGTCGCCCAATATTGGCTTTAAGCACTTTTCTATTTTCTCTTCTGACATTCTTTCAATTTTTCTTTTTTGTAGACAATATGTTTTGAAAATTATTGTTTTTTGCTTTTCTTCCTGTAATAACTTTTGCGGAGGTTCAATTTTCACACCGTTGTCAGTTATTTCCATCATTTTGCTGTATTTCATAATTTCGCTTTTATTCGTCGACAGTATCTGGGTTCCACCCCCAGCAGCCAACGCAAAACTTTTTTTTCCATTTTTTGGTTCTATCTGGATGCTAGGCACATCAATTATTCTCTTCGACACAATGCCTTTGTTCTCTGGCAAAGTCGGAAACTCTTCTGGTGAAAGTTCTGACGAGCTCTCAGACACATCTCCAAAAATATCAAATATATTATCCTCTCTGCTATTCCTTCTTGTAGCGGGGGAAACCCCTATTTCCTTGTCTGTAGTTGGCTCCTCGCCGGACATGTATTTCCTCCTCTCAACAGGAGAAACAAGTATTTCTGCTCCAACGGTAGGCTCCATGCTAGACGACATTCTTCCCCCCCAAAGGGGGAATGAACAACGCGTGCTACCACAAGCACTAAGTGTTTTCAATTGAAAACTCCAACAGTTAAGTTATTCAACAGTTTAACAAGAAACAACAGTTGTTAACAATATTAACACCACGAAACAGCAATTCTTACTTCACGAACACATGTGCGACAGACGAAATACGGCTACGCATTTCGGCCGGCGTGCTAACGTTTCTGCCAGCTCGCCGATTAAATAAGTGTCAGCTAAGCACTGGGGTCGATGGAACTGAATATTTCCCTTCCCTACCAAATTCAGGCCTTGTGCCATACGTAGAAAGAACTATTACTGAATATTATAACCGGCACTCCGTCGCTTACGACAACGAGCGTTTCAGTTGACCTGATCAGTGGAACTGCCTGCTTGTTAAATTAACATGCGAGTGGCTGAGTATTCCACAAACACGCGTATGCATAACGTCGTTCTCAGGAAGTTCAGCATGACACAGAATGTGACAAGGCTTGGACCCCGTTGAATTACTGGTACTGCTTATTTTTGCTAGCTGATTGGACTGGAGTAATGTGAAATAAAGTGTCTTGCTCAAGGACATAACCCACCGCCGGTTTTCGAACTGACAATCTTACGAACGTGAGATGAACAACCTCACTACTAAACCACATCACTCCACAGAATATTCTTTTCTGCTGCAGGCACAAAACCCGAAAATTTTGGGCAGGGGGCCAGTCGATTACATATTATACTACTACTAGATGGCACAGGGTGAAATCTGAAGGTGGACGAACTCTATACTATACTCCACTACGTTCTTAACAGAATATACCATAACTCTCTCTATATATATGCATATACATACATATATACACAAACACTCATATATCTATATATATATATATATATTATATATATATATATATATATATATATATATTATATATATATATATATATATATATATATATATTACATATTCATATATTAAATGAAATAGAGAAATACAATTGACAAACTAACAATTTATTTACATTATAATATAATATGAAAAATAAAAATTCCCTTTGAAGGAAATTTTTCCTTCGTTTGTTTTATGATAATATATGTATACATACATACATACACTCACACACACACACACATATATATATATATACAGATAAATGAAATATAGAGATATTCTATTGACATTCAATTATTTATTTATATTACAATATTACTTTAAATACTATGAATATAATATATAAAATAAAACATAACATAATACTATATAAATAATTATTTATATATTATATTCCTAATATTTAATGTGATATTGTAATATAAATAAATTACTGAATCTCAATAGAAAATCTATATATTTAATTTATCTTTATTATTGAATTATACCAATATTTATATGGTATCCAACCGAAGTACCAATGAATGGATGTTTAACACACCCCTTTGAAGGGTATCTTCTCCTCAGTTTGTTACTTTATGTATATATATATATAATATATATATTATATATATATATATATATATGCATATATATATATATATATATATATAATTATATATATATGCGCACTCTATACGATCTCTTTACTCTTTCTTTTTTCTCTCTTTTATTCTTTCACCTCATCTTCTCTCACTATTCTATCCTATTATTCCGTCACTCTCTCCCTCACTCCTCCTGTATTGCTCACGTGGCTCCCATGTGACCATCGGCCATCTTTCTTTCTTTCCGTTGTAGCTGGAACAAAGAAGACGTGTCCTTGTTTGTCTCCTGTCTTAGTTTGATTTACGCGTTCGCCATCACAACCTTGTTTAGGCTTAGCAGCCCTTCCTGTTTGTTTTCACTGTCCTGTTTGTGTTACCTATTTTGACCCTCTGCAAAATCCCAAATTTCATTTAATTTGCTTTGCGGGAGCAACTGTTTTATCGAAAGCGTATCTTGTTGTTAAACGCTCGAAATACGAGACTAGAAAAACAGCCAACAACTGATGAAAGGTAGTTGTTTATGTATGTTTTGTTTTCCATTTGTGTCTTTCGTACGTTTTTTGCTGTACACGTTTCATGACGTCCTGTGCCCATATATGCTTATATATATTTATATATATACGTATAGATGTAAGTATGTACGTATACGTATGTATATATACATATATATATATTATTTATATTAAATATATATATGAATATATATGTTTTATAAGCATATATAACATACATATTCATATACATGAATAAAAATATATTTATGTATCTCTCTCCTTATCTTCCTCTCTCTCTCTCTCTCTCTCTCTCTCTATATATATATATATATATATATATATATATATATATACACACATATGTGTGTGTGTGTCTGAGCGTGTGGACTGATTTTCTACCGAATTTAGAACAAGCTCTGGAAGTTACGACATTTCGTAGTTTACATAGCGGTATTCGTACATTACAAGTGCAATCTGTGAGGGGAACAGTAAAAATATGCAAGACTTTTCTCAAGTTCCAAATGTGAACTTGTGTGTGTGTTAACTACACCACAAAGATGGAATGGAGTCTTGTATCTTTGTTGGAAACCGGCTCCCTCCTCAGTGGAAGATTTATAAAAATTAAGAAATAGAAGTGATATACAAATACACCCCACTTATGTGTATATATGTATGTGTGTGTTTGTGTGTCTGTGTGTGTTTGTGTGTCTGTGTGTCTATGCATTAGAGGCAAACTAAACTGCATTTACTAAAACACGAGTGTGCACAATTATATTTAATATATTCATGCACATACAAACATGGAAAGACTTTCGTTGTAAAAATTGTCACGAGAGAGAAAGTAAATGTTAGACACCGTATGTGAAAAACACATCACTGAATATGGCGTCATCTAATACGTGCTTCTGCATCCTTACGTTTTAACTGCTACGGAGACCGAATCCAACGTTCATTACCTTCTAAGGATTGCAGTTCTTTTATTTAAACAGCTAATAATAAACTTACTAGCGGATTCAAAGGTTTGTCAAGCTGAAATTATTTAAATAGAGACACACTAAACAGCGTTGGTTAAAAAGGTTAAAATATACAATAATATTTAACTTGTTCACACATATATAGTCAGTACATTTTGTGTGTTTGAGCCCGTGTGATCCGTATATATTATTACCAAGAAATAAAATATATAATTTTGTTTTTGGATTTGGTTTGCACACACGGACAGGCAAGCACATAAATATGCAGGATACGTACATACAGATGCACACACATACATACATACATACATATGCATACACGCACATATATACCTACATACACATGCAAACACACACACACACACATACATACGTACGTGCATGCATGTATAGCTACACACACACACACACACACTGACCCACACACATGCGCGCAAACAAACAAAAAGGAACGCAGTGTAAATAACGGACAGAGTCAAGACTATTGAAAAGTTTGCAAGACGCAACGAAAATTTTAGGAAAATAAAAATAAGAAAAGAGTGGAAATTTTACCGGTGAGTGTGTTAAATAATAAGGCACTAAAAGAAAATGACTCTCCCCAGACACAACAAAATATATAATGTTTGTATCTAAAAAACTGCGATACGATGGGAAAAAGTTAATTCTTAGATTTCGAAGCATAACTGCATCTCTGATGAAAGCAAAGCAACGCTATACGTTTCGTCTCCAGCAATTATGAACTACAGAGACAAGTAAAAAAACATTTCGTATTTTCTATTATAAAATAAAAACAGGTGTTTTTAAGTTCAATTCAATGTTACTATGTTGAGAGCTAGCTTTGAAAACGATGTTAAATATTTATAATATCATCCATCATTAGTTTTACTTGCGAAAAGATACAGATTGCTACCGGGAGACTACTGCTAAGCAAAACTTCTTGAAACATTAAAAGAACCAAAAAAAAAAAAAAATAATAAATAAAAAAATAAAACAAAGAACATGAAAATAAAATAAAAAATACTTTGCCATTTAGTTCCAAACTGTATATTCTCAATGAAGGCAAAAGTTTAATTTGCGCTTTTTTTAGTTATTGAAATGCGTCCATGCTTTAATTGTTTGAAGTCTCGGACACCTTTTGTCAATTTGGTTGAGCTGCTGAGTTGTATGTTGTCAAGCGATGACGGAGACAAACATTAACATACTCATGTGTACCCAGGCGAGCACTCACATATATAGGCACGGACGTAGGTGTGGCTGAGTGGCAAGAAGCTTTTGACCGGCCCAAAGCCTTGTGAGTGAATTTGGTAAATAGAAATTGAAAGAAGCCCGTCGTATATATATGTATGTATATCTATATATATATATATATATATATATATATATATAATATATATATATATATATATATAAACGGCAGTTTGTCTGTGCGTTTTCTGTGTGTCTGTTTTCTCGTACCCTCACTCTGACCACGGCTTTCAACCGATTCTGATGAAACTTGACACACACATAGCCCAATGTCATAATTCAAAACTAACGCAGCGAAAATTTTGAAAAGTTCCCCCAGTTCTGAAAAAAATCGATAAATTCGACATGGGGTCGAGAATCAGAAACCCAAACCACAGACCGTCTAGGGGACGCAACTCCACCTTTTTTAACTCAAAAAAATTTACCATAATTTTTTTTCCATTTTTTTTGCTATTTTTTGGCTATAACTCTCTAAAAATGCTTTATAGTTATTTCCCTTACAAACCTGAGCAACGCCGGGCGATACTGCTAGTATATATATAAATATATATATTATTTTCGATTTGTTTTGCTGCGCCTCTGTTCTGTTTTTGTTCTGCCAACGGAATTCCTATTTCTTCCTGAAGAGAAAGACACAATATGGTCTCCTTATTCAATCGGAATTTGGTAAATTGTGGCTTTCGAAACACGTGTAGAATGCAATAAAAGGATTTCTGTTCAATCTTCGTTCAACTCCATTTCTTCAATTCACTAATAATATTAAAATTCAATTATCCGCACCAACGCACGGTTGCAACACCATATGGTTGTACCTCCAACCGTGCTTCTTCTGCTGTGATTTTTGCTACAAGGTATCGGTTAAACTTTTGATTAATCTGCAACAAGATTATTCATCTTTCTATTTCACCAAATATAAATAAATATATATATATATATATATATATATATATATATATATATATATATATATATATATATATACTCTTTACTCTCTTTTATTTGTTTCAGTCATTTGACTGCGGCCATGCTGAAGCACCGACTTTAATCGAGCAACTCGACCCTGGCACTTATTCTTTGTAAGCCAGTACTTATTCTATCGGTCTGTTTTGCCGAAGCAAAACACACCAGCATCGGTTGTCAAGCAATGCTAGGGGGACAAACACAGACACACAAACACACACACGCATATATACACATATATACGACGGGCTTCTTTCAGTTTTCGTCTATCAAATCCACACACAAGGCTCTGGTCGGCCCGAGGCTATAGTAGAAGACACTTGCCCAAGGTGCCACGTAGTGGGACTGAACCCGGAACCATCTGGTTGGTACGCAAGCTACTTTACCACACAGCCACTCCTGCGCCTATGTATAATATATATATATATATGTATATATGTATATATATATATATATATATATATGTTTATATATATATATATATATTATATATATATATATATATATATATATATATATATATATTATATATATATATATATATATATATATTATATATATATATGTATGTATGTATATGAATATATATATATATATACATATACACAGCATCCAGTTACCAGATGAATATATATAGATATACACACCCTCACACACACTCATAATTATATATGTGTGCCGGACGATGTAGCTTTGAGGATGTGACCAGGTATAAAGTACGAAACACCTGTGAACAAATGAGGTCAATATCGAGTCTTTCCCTCTTATATATACTCTTTATATATACTCTTCACCTTTATGATTATGGGGCGGTGTGTGGGGGGGGGGACGAATGGTGTCTATACTGTACAAGTGTTTGCTTCTCGAACGTTGGTGTGGAAATGAACATTACACATTCTACGAAAATGGCTTAAATTTGCGATTGCGTTCCATCAATATTTCAGAGAAAAAAAATGAACTAAACGAAAGCTGAAGAACTGACGCCAATATGGAATAAAGGCAAATAAGATTTTCTTCTATACGATATTGGTGAGTTTATTGTCAACGAGACGACACAAAATTTATGACTGACGCCTAAGGCAGAAAGTGTGACTTATATTTTCTTAATATCAACTTTTCCTGTCTAATGAAGGTGGCAAGCTGGCAGAAACGTTAAAACGCCGGGCGAAATTCCTAGCGGTATTTCGTCTGCCGCTACGTTCTGAGTTCAAATTCCGCCGAGGTCGACTTGGCCTTTCATCCTTTCGGGGTTGATTAAATAAGTACCAGTTACGCACTGGGTTCCATGTAATCGACTTAATCCGTCTGTCTATCCTTGTTTGTCCCCTCTATGTTTAGCCCCTTGTGGGCAATAAAGAAATGTTAGTATGTCGGGCGAAATGCTTAGCGGTGTTTCGTCTGCCGCTACGTTCTGAGGTCAAATTCCGCCGAGGTCGACATTGCCTTTCATCCATTCGGGGTCGATAAATTAAGTACCAGTTAAGCACTGGGGTCGATGTAATCAACTTAATCCGTTTGTCTGTCTTTGTTTGTCCCCTCTGTGTTTAGCCCCGTGTGGGTAGTAAAAAAATATATAGGACAAAGAAGTCAGCACTTAACAATATTTCTCCAAAAATTTCCTAAGAAAGGGGTCTAAGATCAAAGTATTGAAATATCAGGAAGAACTGCTAACCTGTATTTTTAAAACATGCATCATTTTGAGTTTGAAAAATTATAAAACACACACACACCACACACACACACACACACACACACACACACACACACACACACGCACGCACACACATATTATTTTATGCGTAAATACGAAGAAAACATATTTACATTTTTCCAAGACGAGAGAAAGAATCTTCTTTTTATCAAGATCAGACATTAGCAATATACAAATACAAATAAAACAGATGGATTCTGTAAGAAACACGTCTTAATAAATCTTAAGACACTTGGGGGTGGGGTGGGGTCAATATAACTCGAAGTAATATAATTGAAAATTCGAAGAGATTTACATTCATATCAAAACCTAAGAAAGCAAATATAATTACTGAATCAGAAAAATTATAACAATGCGACGAACATGAAACGAGCGTTGCACGGTTTCTTCTCGCTGGAAATCAAAGACACTACAATAATTTTTTCCATTGTTTTTGCTTATGAATTCAATGAAGTGGTCTCGTATGTTAATACGAAGTAGACAATGGAATAATAAGTATGTATGCATATATATATAACAGATATATATATAACAGATGCAGCACTAAGTTTTGTCAATGAACAGGTCGCGGTCTCAAAGCGATGAAAATATTTTGACAAATTAAATTTAAATGTATTTCTTTACTGCCCACAAGGGGCTAAACACAGAGAGGACAAACAAGGACAGACAAAGGGATTAAGTCGATTACATCGACCCAGTGGGAAACTGTTACTTTATTTATCGACCCCGAAAGGATGAAAGGCAAAGTCGACCTCGGCGGAATTTGAACTCAGAACGTAACGACAGACGAAATACGGGTACGCATTTCGCCCGTCGTGCTATCATTTCTGCCAGCTCGCCGCCTTGAAGTGAATCTAACGGTTTTTGTGTGTTTCTTATAAACACCCTCCTCGCTGCAATTGTTTCCGTTCCAGCACACGATCTCAGATCAGGTCACTTGCTATGCAAGTACATCTCCGTAATATATAATATATATATATATATATATATATATATATATATATATATATATGTGTGTGTGTGTGTGTGTGTGTGTGTGTGTGTGTGTGTCTCGAGGTGCAATGGCCCAGTGGTTAGGGCAGTGGACTCGCGGTCGGAAGATCGCGGTTTCGATTCCCAGACCGAGCGTTGTGTGTGTTTATTGAGTTAAAACACCTAAAAAAAGCTCCACGAGGCCCTGGCAGGGGGTGGTGGC
This sequence comes from Octopus sinensis, assembly GCF_006345805.1. Lineage (NCBI taxonomy): Eukaryota > Metazoa > Mollusca > Cephalopoda > Octopoda > Octopodidae > Octopus > Octopus sinensis. The sequence continues at coordinate 23,120,940 of NC_043020.1, forward strand.
GACGCCTGTTGTACTCTTTCGCCACAACTTTCTCTCACTCTCTCTTCCTGTTTCTTCAGTAACGCTGCGATGGACCGGCGTCCATGCTTTCTTTGTATCGTCTATCTGGATGTTTTGTGTTCTGTCCCACTTTGTATTATATATATATATATATATATATATATATATATATATTGGTAAAAACGGTAAAATAACAAAAGAAAGAAAGAGACCTCAATATTATGTAAATAGAGGAAATTTATCTGTAAAATAATATGTGACAATTATTCAATAGCCAAGATAAAACTCTGAGTTTCGGATGCCGAAGTGGAAATCCACAACACCATCTCTTCGGTTATCTGGCCATCTGAAAAACGCTATGAAAAGATACCGTTATATAAAGGGAAATTACTCAGAGTTTTATCTTGGCTATTGAATAATTGTAACATATTAATTTACAGATATATATATATATATATATACATAGAGCCTTCTTTCACTTCCCATTGGCTCTGGTCGACTCGAGTCTATAGTAGAAGACACGTAACCAAGGTGCCACGTAGTGGGATGAACCCAGAACCATGTGATTGGGAAGCAAGCTTCTTACCACAGAGCCACGCCTGCGCCTATAACCATTTGCCTCCAGTATCTTTCTATCTGATTTAGTTTTGTGGCATGTGATATAATGCTGTGCAATAGCTCCATGTTGTAAATGCATAATAGGCCTACTTGAGAGTGTTGTAGTAGTCTGTCCAACGGAACAACTGAACCGCTAGATTACGGGAACGGAAACGCACCGATATCGGTTGTCAAGCGATGGTGGGGGTCCAAACACAGACACTCACACACACATACATACATAACACATACAACATACATACATACATACATACATACATACATACATACATACATGATGGCTGCCCCCTGGTTATCGAGTATGGCCATTGCACGAATCTTAACTGTTATTGGTGCTGTGATCGAATGTGACTTTTTAGCCCAGCTAAAGATCTACAATATTTTGTACAGAATTGGCAACTAAAACCTTTACCGGTAATAGCCGGCTGTAGTTGTAACTGGGCTTCATGTACCTTTGCATGTCGTTTAAGTCATCCTGCCGAATTACACTCTCTTCCACATGCCTGACATACATACACATACATACATACATACATACATACATACATACATACATACATATACATATGTACGACTGGCTTCTTTCAGTTTCCGTCTACCAAATCTACTCAGAAGGCTTCGGTCGGCTTTAGTCGAACCGAGGCTATAGTAGAAGACATCTACCCAAGGTGCCACGTGGTGGCACTGAAACGGGAACGATGTGGTTTGTAAGCAAGCTTCTTACCACATAGCTACTCCTGCGCATATATAAATAAATATACATGCGGATATTTTTATTGGTATACATACATAATAGATACATACATACATGCATTAATACATACATATGTATATATATATATATATATATATATATATATATATATATATATAGATATATATATAGAAATTCGGGGTGAGTACTTGATAATTATAAGCACCTGTGTATACCGTTTGGTGGTGTAGGTGGTGGAGTAAATTGATCAAAATAAAATAAAAACATGATGCGAAGGATTCAGCGGTACATATGTTTCGGGCCTTTATTAGACAGATTTATAACAATGCATAATGTATGTCTGTGGCCTTCTTCAGCCGCGCACAACAGCTTCCACAAGGACATGTGTGTACATCAAAAATTCTTGGTTGGGGATGCAAATCCTCTCATTCACGTACGACATAATGCGGCAGCAGCATAGAGTTGAAGCGTCCATCTCTTTCTTCTCTCAATGTAGAATGAGGAAAATTGGATGTTGAGGTAATGTAAATAAATAAATACATATATAGAGGTGAAGATGGAGGGGCGAGAGTTCGGGACGAGGGATAAAAAATGTATAAAAAGTGTAAGTATAGAATAATATAAAAATGTAGAGGATAAAGGGTTGTAAGTAGATGTAAAGGGGGTATAAAGAAATATAAAGTAAAAATAGAAATAGAAATAAAAGTAAAAAAACCTGATAAAAACATGATAAAAGTGTAAAAGAATGTAAAGATAAGGGATGTATAGAGGTTATGGACCAAGCATGGTGGTCAGGAGATTGATAAAATTTAGATGTAGAATTGTCAGTACATCAACAGTTTCGTCTGGGGACTTAATGCGTTGTAAATCAGAGCTGATGAGCATTTAATCTGGTTCCTTGAATTAAATGGACTTCTAGTACATACATATCATCATGGATATATACACCCACATACACGCGTACATATACGCCTCCAAGCCTATAAGCATACACACGCACTCGCGTGTAAACACGTACATAAACACACACGCACCCACACGCACGCGCGTACACACACATACATACAACAGAATATCCGCATATATACACGGACATTACGCGCGTACACGCTCACATGTATATACGCGCGCCCATCACTACATACACACGTATATGCCCACGCCTCTAGGTCCAGGTATAAGATATTAAAGGATGTGTATAAGAACGTATGTAAAGAATCCCGTACTCATGTCAATACGCGCACGCACACACGGCTGTGTGTCCGTATGTGCGTGCACATATACACTCATATACACACACAGAGACACACGCGCACATGGGTATAGCTATAAGATATCGAAGTATGCATGTACATATATGCGCGTGCATATGTATGTATGCGTATACACACGTACGCGGACGCTCGTATATCAAAAGGTGGATCCATAGGTAAGTAAATATAAACATATATAGAGGTGTAAAGCGATAAGTTAGGGGTAAGAATGAGGGTAAGGGTAAAGATTAGAAATAAAAAATACAGTATAAAATAAGAAATACAATGTTATAGTTAGAAATGAAGTATAAGAATTATAAAAATTATAAGAGTTAAGGTAAGGGATGAAAATGAAAATGAGAATAATGGAAGTAGAATAAAATAAAAAAAAAATAAAATAAAAATAATAAAAAAAATGGAAGTAGGATAAAAGTAAAAATAAAAGTAAAATAAAAATAAAATAAAAAAGATAAAAATATAATTTTGTAAAGTTTAACATGAGATGAAGGTGGTTGAAAGTTAGAGGTGTGTGTTAAACGTAGGGGCGGGCGGGGGGAACTGAAAATTGGAAGGGTGGGAAGTGGAGTTTGGCGGTGTGCGTTCAACATCTGAGTTAGAAATGTGAAAGGGTATAGATATAGGGGATTAAAGAGACTACATAGGGAGGATATGGGTGTAGGAGAAGAAATATTTAGGGAAAAGAAGTCATATATGGGAGACAAAATTTGTATATATAGGGGGAAAATGCAGGGAACCCTATATGCACGTACACACCCACCACACACACACCACACACACGCACATGTACATATATATGTATATGTACACATACGTACACGTATGTGCAATACATACGCACACCACACACATACACATATACACGCACATATAGGAAAGCGGGATGTGCTGGAGCCGACAGGTTGCACCGGGTGGGAGGAAATTGCATGGGGGAGTTGGTATAAGACCTAAGCATTGTAGTATTTGAAAGTATTAATAAGTTTATGTATACAGGATGGTTTGAACTCTGACCTTTTGTTAATAAGATTGTGTTTGTCTTTGAATTTCAAGATGTTAAGGAGTTCTACACAGCATAGTTGGCATCCTGCTCTATTATTTAAATAAGGTGCAGCTGATCCGATGATGGACCATCTGAGTTTGAAGCCTATGCATTTGTCTTTTAATTCCCCCCTTATCTTTACATTCTTTTACACTTTTATCATGTTTTTATCAGGTTTTTTTACTTTTATTTCTATTTCTATTTTTACTTTATATTTCTTTATACCCCCTTTACATCTACTTACAACCCTTTATCCTCTACATTTTTATATATTCTATACTTACACTTTTTATATTTTTTATCCCTCGTCCCGAACTCTCGCCCCTCCATCTTCACCTCTATATATGTATTTATTTATTTACATTACCTCAACATCCAATTTTCCTCATTTACATTGAGAGAAGAAAGAGATGGACGCTTCAACTCTATGCTGCTGCCGCATTATGTCGTACGTGAATGAGAGGATTTGCATCCCCAACCAAGAATTTTTGATGTAACACATGTCCTTGTGGAAGCTGTTGTGCGCGGCTGAAGAAGGCCACAGACATACATTATGCATTGTTATAAATCTGTCTAATAAAGGCCCGAAACATATGTACCGCTGAATCCTTCGCATCATGTTTTTATTTTATTTTGATCAATTTATATATATATATATATATATATATATATGTGTGTGTGTGTGTGTAAATATATAAATATTCATATACGTGTATATGTATACGTATGTATGTATGTAGAGGGAGAGCGGTGAGAGAGAGAGCACTATCTTTCAATCGCTCTCTCTCTCTCTCTCTCTCTCTGTCTTTATCGCTCTCCCTCTTGAGTGAATGAGTAAATGCGAAATCAATTTTCATCAACTTGTGAAGCTAAAACATGATTTCAATAAACGAATAAGACAAACAGCAGAGTTTGAAATCATATATCATTTGGATTTATCAAAAAGACAACTGAAATACAAACACATTTACTGTCGGTGGCGAACAGTATAGCCATCCCCGCCTCAACACACAAGTACACATACATATACAAACATCATACGTGCATATATATATATATATGTATACGTACAAACGCACGGAAAACGTTATGTAGTGTTCTGGTGTATATAATATTGCTAAATTTACATTATATCATATTTAATATCATTTCTTGCGCAGTATTTAATTTAATGCAGGTTTCCACAATAACAATAAGTAATAACAGATTTTTGATTTAATAATAACTGAACAACGGCAACAAAATAGTTTAGCAAGCGAAAAAGCAGAAGTGAAACTTTATCCGTTTTCACGTCAATAGCTGATGGAGCGATCATAATACAGCGATGTTTGAATACAGTTGATGCGAATACGTCTTTGTGTGCTTCGGTTATCGTTTTAATCTTTTACTCTTTACTCTTTTACTTGTTTACGGCCATGCTGGGGCACCACATTGAGGAATTTTTACACGAACTATTCGATTCCAGTTTCGTATTTGTTTTAGGTTTTGAGATTGGTACTTATACTATCGGGAACTAAAAGAAAACCGTCGTATATATATGTATGTATGTATGTATGTATGTATGTATGTATGTATGTATGTATGTATGTATGTATGTATGTATGTGTGTATGTATGTATGTATGTATGTCAGGTCACTTTCGAGTGCTACTGGTAACATGTAACCCAGTACAACCTGTTGCATGGTCGGGTCGTCGGCGACTAAACCGGCAACCCCACCAAGCTTGGCTTGGTGAGGAGGGTGTTTATTGGACACCCTGCGGGAGGAAAAACAAAACTCGTCAAAGGGCGGAGGAACTTTTGAGAGTCAACGGCCATCCAATAAATAAATGTCTTAAATGTATCATGCGGGGGGACATAGAAATAATCGGACTGAATACCCGATCGCGCGGTTAAACCATTGGGAGTGAAGGACTCTTAGCCTTTGTTAGGGCATCCTTCTAGGAGAAGGTAACTCGGGTAACTGGGATAACTCCGATATAAAACCTGCGACTCAGTGGTTACCGATGATGTGGACTTATTCTTCTTTTCGGATTATGACTGCTGTTGCTTAGTGAGTGGGATTGACTCAGTGCACAGCCTTTCCTCACTTTAAAAAAAATCTTCTTGCACAGGCATTGCATGATAACAATATTGATTAAGCTTCGTGCAATGACCATACTCGATAACGAAGGGGCAGCCACCATGTATGTATTGTTAAAGGAGCACCACCTTTAGTCGAGCAAATCGACCCCAGGACTGTTCTTTGTAAGCCCAGTACTTATTCTATCGGTCTCTTTTGCCGAACCGCTAAGTATGTAGACACACCAGCATCGGTTGTCAAGCGATGTTGGGGGGACAAACGCAGACACACAAACATACATATATACATATACATATATACGACAGGCTTCTTTCAGCTTCCGTCTACCAAATCCACTCACAAGGCTTTGGTCGGCCCGAGGCTATAACAGAAGACACCTGCCCAAGGTGCCACGCAGTGGGACTGAACCTGGAACCATGTAGTTCGTAAGTAAGCTACTTACCACACAGCCACTCCTACATAAACAGCCAGAAGACATGCCGCTAAGCATTCCTGTCAGGCGTGCTAACGAATCTGACAGCTCACCATGATGATGATGATGATGATGATGATGAATATGATGAATATGATGATGATGATGATGATGATGATTTGGATCACGTCGACGACGACAATAATAATAATAATGATAATAATAATAATAATAATAATAATAATAATAATAATAATAATAATAATAATAATAATATAATAATAATAATAATGATAATAATAATATAGTTTTTAATATAATTCAAAAGCGTACGGTTTTTATACATTCTTCTCTCCAAATATTTTCACAGCAAAACGATATTTTCTTTTAATTTCCAAAATAGTTGCCCGAAGAGTTTATCCAAATTCTGTGATTGCTTAGTTTCCATCAAGTTGGAAATTGAACAAATTCTTAGTAGATTATGATTGTACTTCATTAGCGTTGTATGTCTGAACACAAGACGTAGTTAATTACTGGTGGAATATAACTGTGGTAGCATAACGAACGAAGTTAATAAAAAAAAATTATGTAAACGAGGTGTGTGTGGGTTGTGTGTGTGCGTTGTTGTTGTTGCTGGTGTTTCGGCGTGTGACTTCACAAGTGTACACACACACATGTGTGTGTGTGTGTATGCGTGGGTGTTTGTGATTGTGTGCATATGTATACATGTACTCACATGCACCCACACACATTCGCAAATATATGTATATAGAAAACAGAGAGAGAGAGAGAAAGATATGTGCCAGTACTTATGTATATTAGTTTAAATGTAAATCTATTTATCTCTCTCTCTCTCTTTCTATCTATCCATCTCAGTATATACTTATACACGCAGACACATATATATACACACATGCATATATATATATATATATATATATAATATATATATATATATATATATATATATATATTATATATATATATAGGGAGAATTCACAAAAAAAAACAAAAGACGAAGGCAGGTGGTGTACAAAACAAACAGATGTATTAGTATAACACTCAGGAAGTGAAAAAGTCTTTTACGTTTCGAGCCTACGCTCTTCTACAGAAAGGGACACAGAAAAAACAAGGAGAGAGAAACAAATGTATGTAGTGGCAACCGATCTAACATATATATATATATATATATATATATATATATATATTATAAAACACAGACACATATATACGCATATATATATATATATATATATATATATATATATATAATATATATATATATATATACACACGCTAAAATATTTATATTTATACGTATATATATATATTTATGCGTTATATATATATATTTATGCGTATATATATATATATATATATCTATATATATATATATATCTATATATATATATATCTATATCTATCTATCTATCTATCTATCTATCTATCTATCTATATATCTCTCTTTCTCTCTCTCTCTCTCTCTCTCTATATATATATATATTATATATATATATATATATATATATATATATATATATATATATATATATATTATATATATATATATATATATATATATATATATATATATATATATATATATATATATTTACTCACGTCATACAGATTCTGAAACATCCAGAAAGGAGAAATAATTCGTTCCTAATTGCAGAACTCCAAGTAGATAAGG
>NC_043020.1:23136269-23158769 GCF_006345805.1 Octopus sinensis
CGACCCCAGGACTTATTCATTGTAAGCCTAGTACTTATTCTATCGGTCTCTTTTGCCGAACCGCTAGGTTACGGGAATATAAACATACCAACATCGGTTGTCAAGCGATTTGGGGGGGGGACAAACACAGACACACATACAAACACACACATACATATATATATATTATATATATATATATATATACATGTATACGACGGGCTTCTTTCAGTTTCCGTCTACCAAATCCGGTCACAAGGCTTTGGTCAGCCCGAGGCTATAGTAGAAGACACTTGCCCAGGTGCCACTCACTGGACTGAACCAGGAACCATGTGGTTGGTAAGCAAGCTAATTACCACGTAGCCACTCCTACCCCTATATATACATACATACATATATATATATATACATACGCACACTCATACACACATGTACACATGCACATACACTCACACACACAGACGCATGCATACATATATGGCGTCTCATATAGGGTATATATATATATATTGAAACTGTCTGAGAAGGAAGCTTTTTATCCTGCTCCGACAGCTGTGGCGCGAAGAGACCCTAGTAGAGGATTGGTGTAAGGCAGAAGCCATATACCTGCCGAAGGAAGCCAATGCTGAGACTATAAAATAGTTTAGGCCGATATCCTTATTGAATGTGGAAGGCAAGGTCTCTATGGGAATTCTCTCAATATCCTTTTTACTATAGGCACAAGGCCTGAAATTTGGGAGTGGGTAATCGATTACATCGATCCTAGTGTTTTACTGGTACTTAATTTATCAGCCTCGAAAAGATGAAAGCCAAAGTCGACCTCGGCGGAATTTGAACTCACAACGTTGCAACAGACAAAAAAATACCTATTTCTTTACTACCCACAAGGGGCTAAATACAGAGGGGACAAACAAGGATAGACAAACGGATTAAGTCGATTACATCGACCCCCAGTGCGTAACTGGTACATAATTTATCGACCCCGAAAGGGATGAAAGCCAAAGTCCACCTTGGCGGAATTTGAACTCAGAACGTAACGACAGACAAAATACGGCTACGCATTTCGCCCGACGTGCTAACGTTTCTGCCAGCTCGCTGCCTAATAATAATAATAATAATAATAATAATAATAATAATAATAATAATAATAATAATAATAATAACAACAATCCTTTCTATTGGAAGCACAAGGCCTCAAATTTAGAGGAAGGGATCAAGTCCATTACATCGACTCCAGTGCGTAACTGGTACTTATTTAATCGACCCCGAAAGGATAAAAAGCAAAGTCGACCTCGGCGAAATTTGAAATCAGAACGTTGCGACCGGTGAAATAACGTGCTAACGATTCTGCCAGCTCGCCGCCTTAATAGTAACAACATCGACGACAACAACAACAACAATAATAATAATAATAATAATGAAGTCGAAAATTTTCTGAATCGGAGAAAAATAATCAAATAAAATAAACATTTACAAGAATATCAAAAAATTACAGGAAACCTATTATTGTGAATTAGTTGGAGTAATCTAGTGTTATGTCGATAATTTGCTAAGCCAGAAATAAATTGACCAAATATTATAATTAGCTCAGTTCTGCATTAGAGACATCGTATTAACAGAGAAGGTAATAACCACTATTAACCAAGTTCATGAAGTCAATACATTAGAATTAAAAGGTGTGATTTAAATATTACGTAAACTACAGTATGTGTCGAGAAATCATCAACAAACGGAAATGATTTATTTCCAGATAACGCTGTCAGCGTGTGATGTTATTTGAGGAAGAAATATTCAAGTTTAAAAGATACACAAACGAATTTAAGTCGAATACATACTATCTTTATATCTCTTTATATCTCACCAAAACACAGAGATAGATAGAGATGATATCAATGATAGAGATGCATCAAGGCGGCGAGCTGGGGATCGACTAATCCACTGGTCCCCTGCTCAAAATTTCTGGCCTTGAGCCTAGAGTAGAAAGGGATATAGATTAAGGCGAAATGCTTAGCGATATTTCGTCTGTCTTTACGTTCGGAGTTCAAATTCCGCTGAGGTCGACTTTGCTTTACATCATTTTGGGGGTCGATAAATTAAGTACCAGTTGTGTACTGCGGTCGATCAATCGACTGGACCCCTTCCCAACATTTCTGGCCTTGTGCAAAGAATAGAAAAGAATATAGACCAAGGCGGCGAGCTGGCAGAAACGTTAGCACACCGAGGTCGACTTTGCCTTTCATCCTATCGGGGTCGATTAAATAAGTACCAGTTATGCACTGATGTCGATGTAATCGACTTAATCCCTTTGTCTGTCTTTGTTTGCCCCGTCTATGTTTAGCCCCTTGTGGGCAATAAAGAAATAAGAAACGTTAGGCGAAATGCTTAGCGGTATTTCGTCTGTCTTTATGTTCTGAGTTCAAATTCCGCCGAGGTTAACTTTGCCTTTCATTCCTTTCGGGGTCGATTAAATAAGTACCAGTTACGCACTTGGGTCGATATAATCAACTTAATCCGTTTGTCTGTCCTTGTTTGTCCCCTCTGTGTTTAGCCCCTTGTGGGTAGTAAAGAAATAGGCATCGCACTTATTTTGTAAAATCAGAAAAAAAACTAATGCAATCTTCTCATAGAAGTTAATGAAAAAGTTACAGTGTAAACTATAAAAAAAGAGCAAATAAGAATTACACTCATTATTTACAATTAGTGATAATTAGAATTATTTTTCTTTTACATAAATCTATACATCTCTTTGGTATTCTTTGACGTAAATGGCCCTGAATCGCGTTTTTGTCGAGAAATTACTGTATGGTTTCATTATTCTTATCTAAATCTTTTTCACCCCTCAGAGATTTGTATTTAAAATAGTTTGCGTATATATATATATATTATATATATATATATATATAATATATATATTATATATATATATATATATATATATATGTGTGGTGTGTGTGTGCGTGTGTGTGTGTGTGTGTGAACACTGTAACTTTTTCATTATCTTCTAGAAGTCTGCCTTGGGTTTTTGTTTTTGCCGTCACCAGTTTGCCGGTATTTTTCAAGATTCACGTGAAAATAAGTATTAATTCTTACAATCGAATGTTATTTCTTTATTCTGCATATTATTTTACACCATAGCAGTTAAAATTTATATCGATTTTATTCTTTTAAAATGAGTCTACATGGCACATCTAAAAGCATATTATAATATACTATAGTATATGAAATAATGATAGCATATTATGTACATTTTTCTCCTATATATAATATATATATATATATATAGGGTCATGTCATCATGTTGAACCGTTACTGCCTTCATATTTTATATATATTATATATATATATATATATATATATATATATATATATATATATATATATATATATATAAATTAAATTAGAGATAAAACCACTATTAGGCAAATCAAACAGTGAAAAACATAAATCAAAACATAGAAATAAAAATAATTAATATAATATACAAAATATATAAAATACAAAATTTAAAATTTAAATTATTTAAATTTAAAGTTAAAAATTTAAAATGATTAATTTATTTTTATAATTTTTTAAATATATATATATACTTTATTTTTATTTTTAGTTTTATTTTTTATTTATTTATTTATTTATTTAAATACTTTTTATCTTATATTAAACTTTTAAGACTTTTTGATAGTTATATATATTTTTAAAAAAATTACTAAATAAATGAATAAATAAATAAATAAAAAATAAAAATTTAAATTTAAAAAAAAGTATATATAAAAATTTATACAAATAAATTAATAATTTTAAATTTTTAACTTTAAATTTAAATAATTTAAATTTTAAATTTTGTATTTTATATAATTTGTATATTATATTAATTATTTTTATTCCTATGTTTTCGTTTATGTTTTTCACTGTTTGATTTGCCTAATAGTGGTTTTATCTCTAATTTAATTTATATTTATACTGTAAAATTAGATTTAGGATTAAATCTAATTTTTCCCGGTAAGCTTTGATTTACTCTCAAATATCATTATTATACATACACACACACACACGCAACACACACACACACACACACACACACACACACACAACACACACACACACACAATATTCTTATCTAAATCTTATTCCCCTTCAGACATTTACGTATTATGCGATTACATTTTATAAAAATAAAATCTGTTTCATTGTTGCTAAATCGTATATTTAGATATCCTTCGTTATATACTTGTATGGACGCTTGTTTAATTTTCCTGCCTTAAGAAATCCGAAGAATACTGAAACAGCATCATATATCTTTTTCAAATATTTGTTAATTTTTTTTTTCAAGATTACACTGTAACTTTTTCATTAACTTCTATGAGAAGATTATCTTAGTGTTTTTTTTTTTTGATTTTACGAAAAAAATGCGATGCGTTTTGACATGAACAATTTGACGGTACTTTTTCAACATTTACGATAAAATAAGTATCGATTCTTACATTGGAATGGTATTTCGTTTTTTTGCAGATGATTTTACACCATAGCAGTTAAAAATTTATATCGATTTTACTCTTTTAAAATGAGCCTAGATGAGACCCATAATAGACACGGCAAACTGTATGAATTCAAAAATGGCTCTTCAACTATTGAAGCAGTATGAAATATTCCTTAAAAGTTTAAATCTAAGTCAAATTATGACAGTATATTATCTACATATTTTAGTAAAAATATAAGTATATATATATTTATAGGGTCATATCATCATGTTGATCAGTTAATTCCAATTTTTGTCCCCGTTGTTTTTTCTCGCTTCAGTTACTTTTCTTCTCATCCCTTTCTGTCGAAGAGCGTAGTCTTGAAGCGTCAAAGACTTTTCCATTCTTCCCGAGCATCAAGCTAATACATCTGCTAGTTGTGCCCCGTCACCTGTATTCGTCTCTTTTGTTTTCTGTAAATTTGAACCATATATAGATATATACACAGAGACGCGGGTGTCAGTGTTTGGGTTCCGGGTTGAGTCCCACTGCGTGTGGGATTTTGGGCAAGCAATTTCTACTATGGCGTCAGGCTAACCAAATCCTTGTAAATGGACTTCATAAACCGAAACTGAAAGAAGGCTGTGGTGTACATGTGTGTGTATGTGTGTGTGTGTGTGTGTGTGTGTGTGTGTGCGTGTGTGTGCGTGTGTGCTCATGCGTGTTTCATGAGGAACCTTTGTGCCCCAGCATGGTCGCAGTTCAGTGACTGAAGTAAATAAACGATAAAGGTAAAAGATAATCTTATAAAGGTATATTATTTCGATATATTTTAGAATCCCGCTGGAAATACACCGTATGTTGTGATTTGCTAACACCGAGGCTTCGTAGGTATCTGCGTGAAATGAAATTCTAAGATACGAATTCCTCATTCTCGAATTCCTTTCGGTGCAAAAAGCACATCGTATTGCGGTGATACGATAATTCTGGTGTTTCGATTTACGCTTTCTCGCAGGAGAAAAACGGATGTCTTACGTATATCGTGGCACTCGTAGAATTCTGGAATGCCAGGATTCTTGTTTCTCCGCCATGTAAGAATTTAAACAAAACTACTGAACCATTTTTGCTGTCAAAGACGATCAGAAATCTCCTCAAACCAAGAAGAGGGTCTCTATGTTGTCCCCTTTTAAAACCTCTTTTCATTTACTTTGTTTTAGTCATTGTACTACGGCCATGCTGGGGCACGGCCTTGAATGATTGAGTCCAGTGTTTTTCAACCGGGGCCCATATGGCTTCTGAGGGTCCATATCAGATTTTATTGCCGACTGAAACTGCGCTTGCGCGGTAGATTTGGAAAATTATAATATATAAGGATGAGACACGTGTTGTTTTGTCTCATAATTATATGTTAAAGTTTGGCGTACCCGCTGATGAGAACTTCGCCGAGCAAAGTATTTTATTTGCTAATTAAAGTTCAAAACCTAGGTCTGACTGTAAAACATGCTTAATGTTTTTATATTTCATTCCCTTCAAAATTGCTCTTAACCGTGGTTTGGACTTTTGACTGTTCCTTCTAGCATGTAAGGCGACCTATTTAAATGCACACTAATTTTATATGGAAAATATGTTCTGTTGACTATTTATATATGCTTGGCTACTGGTATAAAAATTTCTATAATTTTCCTAACCTATATTATATATATATATATAAAATTTATAAGTTGGAATTTATATTTTATATTTTTTAAATTTATATTTTATATTTTTTTAATTAATTTTATTCTATGTATTGGCTTATGATTTTCACTGTTTGATTTACCTAATAGTGGTTTTATCTCTAATTTAATATTATATATATATATATATAATATATATATAATATATATATATATATATATATATATATATATATATATATATATATATATATATATATATATTCGTGTATGTTGTGAGTTCTACACAGATTCCGTCTACCTATTTACTTACAAGGTGTTGATCAGCTTGAGGCTGAAGCGAAAGACAATCAAAGTGACGCACAGTGGGACTAAACCCATAATTATCTGACTGCAATCTCTCTTTCTCTCTCTCTTTTACTTGTTTTAGCCATTTGACTGCGGCCATGCTGGAGCACCGCCTTTAGTCGAGCAAATCGACCCCGGGACTTATTCTTTGTAAGCCCAGTACGTATTCTATCGGTCTCTTTTGCCGAACCGCTAAGTTACGGGGACATAAACACACCAGCATCGTTTGTCAAGCAATGCTAGGGGGACAAACACAGATATATAAACACACACACACACACACATATATATATATATATATATACATACATATAAACGATGGGCTTCTTTCAGTTTCTGTCTACCAAATCCAGTCACAAGGTTTTGGTCGGCCCGAGGCTATAGTGGAAAACACTTGCCCAAGATGCCACGCAGTGGGACTGAACCCAGAGCCATGTGGTTGGTAAGCAAGCTATTTACAACACAGCTACCTCTGCGTCTCTGTTAATTTCTTAAATCACAACAGACGAATTTCCCTTAAAACACCCTCGATAGTCTTTTAAAGAATATGCTACGTAAGATAGCGTGTTCGTGTATTACGCGCACATTGGAAAAATACTTGGCGTGTTCACAACTGCAAACGTCTTCGATTATAAACCTGATCGGGGATTATGGCTGACCGGGTGTTAAACGTCAACAGCAATAACAGCTAATTTACTTAGTGATTTGTTTCTGTATGTTAATTTTGTTTATTCCAAATGAAAGGTGTGACTAGTGACGCCATGTTCTAGTCACAACCTTTCGAAGTTAATGAGATTTAACATGTCATGAATCAGTGGTAATCAGCGTAAGAACGTTCATTAAACAGCAGTAATCTGGGATATTTGTTTATGAGTGAAGAGAGAGAGAGAGAGAGAGAGAGAGAGAGAGAGAGTGTGTGTGTGTGTGTGTGGAGAAGCAAAGCTGTACTGGATATTAAGCAAGTGTTCCTTAATCCTTTTAGAGAGAAAATGAGAGGGAAAGAAATATACAAAGAAAGGGATTAAACGTATTAAGAACGAATGGTGGAGAGTTGGAGAGAAGCTAATAGGATTTATGCGGAACTAGCAGTATTGCCCGGCGTTGGTCCGGTTTGTTTGAAATTTTTGAGAAGTAAGTTTTGCATTAGGTAGCTTGTTATTCCCTTTAAGTGAACATTTTTCTGGTCGAAATTCACCGAAAAATAGCGACACAGCAGTCAAAAAATCGTAAAAAATAGTGATTTTCATAGAAAAAACCCCACCTTTTTGATGTAAATAATTTTAGTGTTAACATGGTCCGATTTGAATTTTTTCTTTTACGGAAGAAAGAGCAAGCCTTCTTCTATCATACTCTCAATTTTGATCAACTTGCGCCGCAGGGTCTCGGAGGAGATAGTGTTAGTTGAAGGCTACCAAACCTGCCATACACAGACAACTTCAGCTTTATATATTTAGATTAGAAAGACATTGATTTATTCTGCGTTTACGCTTTTACTCTTTTACTTGTTTCAGCCATTTCACTGCGGTCATGCTGGAGCACCGTCTCCAAGGGCTTTTAGTCGAACAAATCGACCCCATGATTTAGTTTTTGAGTCTAGTACTTATTCTCTTAGCCTCTTTCGTCGAACTGCTAAGTTACGTGGACGTAAACACACTAATACCGATTGTCAAACGGTGATGGTTTGTAACACTGAGCAAAAAAGGTCAAAATCTGAATTTGGTTGGGATTTGAACTCTGAACGAAAAGGAAGATAACCACATACCGCATTGTATTTTGTTTGACACTCTACTGATTCTAACATCCACCCGACAAGTTGTTTGTGGTGTTATATATTTGGTTAGGTCCTCAATTTCCATCTCTTCTCCAAACTGGCAAGCCATACTTAGCCCATTCTGCTTCGAGTCTCTCTATGCTATCGAGTACCTAATGACCACCCTCTCCATACATACATACATGCGTCATCTAGCCATTAATGTCTTCTTTCTTATAAGGCAGCGAGCTGGCAGAAAGGTTAGCACGCCGGGCGAAATGCTTAGATAAGCATTTCGCCCGTCTTTACGTTCTGAGTTCAAATTCCACCAAGGTCAACTTTGCTTTTCATTCCTTTCGGGGTCGATAAATTAAGTACCAGTTAGGCACCGGGGTCGTTGTAATCGACTTAATCCCTTTGTCTGTCCTTGTTTGTCCCTTCTATGTTTAGCCCCTTGTGGGCAATAGAGAAATAAGAAACGTTAGCACGTCGGGCGAAATGCTTAGCGGTATTTCGTCTGTATTTACGTTCTGAGTCTAAATTCCGCCGAAGTCGACTTTGCCTTTCATCCCTTTCGGGGTCGATAAATTAAATACCAGTTGCGTACTGGGTCAATCTAATCGACTGGTCCCATCCCCCAAAATTTCGGACCTTGTGCCTAGAGTAATAAAGAATTTTATTCCCTATTAATATTTGGTACATATAATAAGGCGGCGAGCTGGAAGAATCGTTAGCACGCCGGGTGAAATGCGTAGCCGTATTTCGTCTGCCGTTACGTTCTGAGTTCAAATTCTGTCGAGGTCGACTTTGCCTTTCATCCTTTCGGAGTCGATTAAGTAAGTACCAGTTACGCACTGGAGTCGATATATAATCGACTTAATCCGTTTGTCTGTCCTTTTTTGTCCTCTCTGTGTTTAGCTCCTTGTGGGCAATAAAGAAATAAGAAACGTTAGCACGTCAGGCGAAATGCTTAGCGGTATTTCGTCTGTCTTTACGTTCTGATTTCAAATTCCGCCGAGGTCTTTCATCCCTTTCGGGGTCGATAAATTAAGTACCAGTTGCGTACTGGAGTCGATCTAAGCGACTGGCCCCTCCCACAAGATTTCTGCCCTTGTGCTTAGAACAGAAAAGAAATTTTCTATTTGTAATTCTTCTCCATCTCCTATCGTTAACGTATCAGCATTTCAACTTTTTGTTGTCTTTCTTTTATCTAATTTTTTAATCTACGCGTGCTAATTCACTTAACTTGTAGTGGAAAGTATTATATCTATATACTGTACCTGATATAGAATATATTGCAACGATACGTTTTACATCGGCAGATAAAGAATCAATTTGATATCTAGGATGTAACTTTTAGAATTTAATTAAGTTTTCTTAATCAATAATTAATGTAAATTTCCAATATATATTCCAACCTGAACATTTCTTGCATTTGAAAACGTATTTTCTATCCATGTCATTAATTCCAGAATATTTTTAAATTTCCTCTTTTATTTCTTATTCTTATCTCTTCCATTTTATATAAAACAATTTCTTCTTGGACTCCATGAATATTCCATACTTCAAGTTGTCTTAAATACATTTTTTGTTAGGTTATCTTTATTCATTGAATTCTTTACATCTCCAACGAAATTGTGACAACTTGTTTATCATCTCAAGAACACACAGAATTTAATGATAATTACATTAAAAAATAATAATTTATAATTTTAGAAGGAAAACTACCGATTCAAATGAAAGTTGTACTGGATTAAATAATAGTTTTATATTTTGGCGCACAGACAGCAGTTTTTGAGAAGAAGGAAAAATCGATTAATTAGATCCCAGTACTTGACTGGTACTTATATCGATTCCGAAAAGGTGAAGGGCAACGTCGATGTCAACAGAATTTGAATCCAGAAAATAAAGACGGACGAAATGTCGCTAAGTATTTTATTCGGCGTGCTAACGGCTCTGCCAGCTCGCCTCCTTGACGAAGTCGACCGCGGCGGAATTTGAACTCAGAACTTGAAGACGGACAGAATGCTGCTAAGCATTTTATGCGACGTGCTAACGTTTCTGCAAGGTCACGACCTTGACGAAGTCGACCTTGGCAGAATTTAGATCCAGAACAGAAAGACGGACGAAACGTTACTAAACATTTTGTCCGTTGGGCTAACGCTTCTACCAGCTCGTCATCTTCACGAAGTCGACTCCGGCGGGATTTGAACTCAGAGGACGCAAAGACGGGCAAAATGTGCCTGGGTATTCTGTCCTGTGTGTCGACGGTCCGGCCAGATTGTCATCTTTATACTGGGTTAAATAATCCTTTTCTACTCCATGAACATTTTTGGGGAAGGAGATAGTCGATTGCATCGACCTCAGTACACAACTGGTACTTAATTTATCGCTCCTGAAAGGATGAAAGAAAAAGACGACCTCGGTGGAATTTGAACTCAGAACGTAGCGGCAGACGAAATACCTATTTATTTACTACCCACAAGAGGCTAAACACAGAGGAGACAAACAAAGACAGATAGACGGATTAAGTCGATCCCAGCGCGCAACTGGTACTAAATTTATCGACCCCGAAAGGATGAAAGGCAAAGTCGACCTCGGCGGAATTTGAACTCAGAACGTAACGGCAGACAAAATACGGCTACGCATTTCGCCCGGCGTGATAACGTTTCTGCCATCTCGCCGCCTTAATACTGAATTAAATAATACTCCCAGATATTTGTCCCGGCTCTTTACATTCACCTACAACACCACAGCAAACATCTCTGCGATTACCATATTCGTTGCGTTCGATGTGATAACTTAGAATGTATTCATTTATTCGTTAGAACGAAAAAAAAAATGCAAAGAAAAACAAACTATCTTACGTGTTTTTAGATCACAAATCTTATCTATTAGAATCTTTTGATTTGAATGAAAATATCTTCTTTGAATTCCTTCTATATTTTTCTTGGTGTTGTTTTCATGTGGTCATCCATCGAAGTAAAAAGTTATCAATGTTAGTTTTAAACACAGCGGTCTGTCCTTAGCATAAGAAGATTTAGGTATATTACTGGAAACGGGCGGTATTGTTAATCGAACTAAGAAGTGCTGGGTTCTGCGTGATAAATATATAAGAGTGCACAACAAAACGATTGATGTAGATCTCACGCAAGTGCATATATATATATATTATATATATATATATATATATGTGTGTGTGTGTGTGTGTGTGTGTATAAACATATATGTATGTATATTTATATATATATATATATACACGCATATCTATCTATATAAATACATCCATACACACACACGCACACTCACCTCACACATTCATACACGCACACGCTCTCTCTTTCTCACACACAAATATATATATACTTGCACAAACATATACTGTTTTATATCCCTGTTAGTTTCGGATTGTCGAGTGGACAAGCTGAACAGGAGTGTCTAAAACAACAGCAACAACAACAAAACAATGATGATGATGATGATGATCATCATCATCACAATAATAAAATAATAATAATAATAACTAGCTAGACCCGTGAAAAATTCACGGAAAATATAAAAAATGTAAGCATCTGTAAAAAGTGTACCGGTACAATAAAAATGTTTGTATATAATGACCGTCTGTCTTTACGTTCTGAGTTCAAATTCTGCCGAGATCAACTTTGGTCTTCATCCTTTCGGGGTCGATAAATTAAGTATCAGTTGTGTGCTGGGGTCGATCTAATCAACTGGTTCACTCCCCACAAAAATTTCAGGCCTAGAAAAATATATTGTGACAGTTACAGAATATAGAATGTAATGTGACACCAAGGACTATATAATCCAACCAAAATATCTCAGTTACACAAACGTAAACAGAATTACTAAGTAACCTAAAAATACATCGTACATATTCAAAGAACCTTAATGTACAAATTGAAATGCAAAAGAACGAAATAATAAATGGATTTATGAATGAAAGTTTGGCAATTGCGTTTATTTCCACCACGTGACACTTATTATTGCATACATGTTTTAACTAACTTAAACTATACACACACAAATACTTTCATAAATATGTCTCGAGTTGTAATTCAAAGAGGCCAGCCTTGTCATATTCTGTGTGAGATTGAATCTCGCTGAGAACTACGTTAATGTTATGCAAGTCTGTGGAGTACTCAGCCATTTGTGAGTTAATTTTATCCTCCTGTGGTAATGAAAAGTGAAATTGACGTCCAATATTTGCTGTGTGTATGTATCTATGTATGAACGCTTCTTTGGATATCCCAACTCTTTATGGCTTAATGGGAGGTAACATGTCAGTTACATCGATGCTAGCACTTAACTGGTGCTTTATTCATTGACCCCGAAAGAATGAAAGGCAAGTCAATTTTAACGGAATTTGAACTCAGGATGTAAAGAACCGGATGAAATGCCGCTAAAACATTTTATCCGAAGCGATAACGATTCTGCTAGCTAAAAAGAAGTAACGAATTTTGTCTAACTTGTATAACACCCGAATTTTATGAGAGTCCTCCATAAATTTAAAATCTCTTATAAGCAGAAAACCAGAACGAGGTTGAGTAAGAGATTACAGCCATTACTAATAAAAGTGATTAGCATTCGTGTAGAATGATTAAATTATTGATGAAATCTCTTACGAATCGATATAGAGGCTCCCAGAAGACTTACCAAACCGGCACGACTGAATATGATTTATTAGACATGTTATATTTGATTTAATTAACAGAATAAGGCAGTCCGAACTTAATTAGATTAAATAACTAATCTCAAATCGCCTTTATTAAATGATAAGGTTGAGTAGTATATTAGATAGGATTAGATCGGACAACCCAGTTATTTGTTATTGATATCGGTGGTGTATCTATAGAGACGATATTATCAATATCATATAATCGAATGGTTATATCTATGTTGTGTCTATCGATCCTGCATTTCACTAAATGGTAGGCATGGCTCTCTCTCCCTCTCTCTTTACTTATATATATATATACGTTTAAATATTTGTTGTGCAAGATTTTTTATGTCGTGTGTTGAAACAGATATTGTTATATTTCGGAATGGTCATATTGCCAGTTTAGCCAATAAAAACACACGCACTATATATTTGGTGTTATTTTGCTTCAGTGATATTTATTTTTTACATTAATCTTAATCTTATTTCGGCCAAAGTTCTTTCGTCACACTCCTGTGACCGCATCAGTGGTCCTTTGTTTTCTTCTCACTTACTTGTGTCTCTCCTTACTAACCGTCAGAATAGAAATACAAAATGGCTGACGGTTAGTAAGGAGAGACACAAGTATGTGAGAAGAAAACAAAGGACCACTGATGCGGTCACAGGAGTGTGACGAAAGAACTTTGGCCGAAATAAGATTAAGATTAATGTAAAAAATAAATATCACTGAAGCAAAATAACACCAAATATATAGTGCGTGTGTTTTTATTGGCTAAACTGGCAATATGACCATTCCGAAATATAACAATATATATATATATATATATATTATATATATATATTATATATATATATATATATATATATGAGTTAGAAGAAAACCACCTTTTATCAATTCAACAATGAAAAAACTAAATTATACTATATAGAAAAGGATCACATCCTATAGAAAAAAATTAAATATAAGATAAAAACATATACCAATGATTATGTAATGTACAAAATAATAAATAAAACCTATATAATTGGTAAAATGACTACACGTGTTTCTGTTGTGCTAAATTATATAATATATGTATATATATATATATATATATATATATATATATATATATAATATATATATATATATATATACAGCCATATACGCAAATGTGCGTGTATATGTACAGCATAGCCGAAAAGTAGGTTTACAGTTATCACATAGGCACTTTAAATTACTTCTAAAACAATTTATTACATTTAAATTTCTGTTTTACAAACTAAATAGGAAGCTTAACAAAATTAACTAAATTAGCCTAGAATAATGGTTTCATATTTTTTATAATTAAAATCTAAACAGTTAATATATGAATGCGAAAGAGATTGTTGAATAACTGTAAACCTACTTTTAAACCACTCTGCATACATATATATATATATATATGAAATTAGAAAAAATCCACCTTTTATCAATTCAAAATGAACAATTAAATTACACCATCTAGAAAATTACATATAATAGAAATATTAAAATTAAAATAACAATAAAATGTCAATGATTAAGTAAATTGCAAAAAAATACTAATAAAAACGTATATAATTTGTATATTATTTTATTATTATTATTATTTTTTTATTATTATTCTTTTGCAATTTACTTAATCATTGACATTTTATTGTTATTTTAATTTGATTATTTCAATTATATGTAATTTTCTAGATGGTGCAATTTAATTGTTCATTTTGAATTGATAAAAGGTGTTTTTTTTTCTAATTTTTTATATATACATTATATTGTGTGAAATTTGATTTAGTATTTCTAAATTGAATTTTTTTCCTTGTAAGTTTGGATTTTATTCCCTCAAATAATAATAATAATTATATATATATATATATATATATATATATATATAATATATATATTATATATATATATGTATATGTATATGTATATATTATAATTATTAGGAACATTACTTCCGATTACACAGGAAAAAGACATTCAAATTGGATGTACTAAAATGAACATTTCTCAATCTTTAATTCGTATATATAAAAGTAGTTTTAAAGGCAGAACCACCTTCAACTCAATCAACACTGAAAGATTTTATACCCGACCACTCCATAAAATCTTAAATCTTAAATCTTATACTAACTATATCTATTCTGAATCCTGTATTTTCCGTTTATAAGACCATATATATAGACGATAAGAAAATGGAGGAAATGGCTTTTTAGCACAGCAGATACACTTCTGTTGTTTTTCTTCCATTTTCTTATCGTCTATATAAACATTAAACTACGGTTTACCTCTTAAATTACCTGCTGCCGTATACCTTATAGCAAGGACCATACTTACTGAGGTAATTACCAGGAGTGCCTCCGGATACTTCTATCCATTAGAGGGTATCACACATCTAACTTATACCTTACATAACACACACACACACACACACACCACACACACACACACACACACACACACACACACACACACACACACACACACACACACACACACGTACATATATAAATCCAAAACCAATTTTCTTATATTCCTATTTGTGTGGGAGTAAATCGTAAAACTTTTTCCTATGTATGTATGTATGTATCTAATCTATCTGTGTGCTTCTGTGTATACGCATAGGTATGTGTTTGTATATATTCAAATATTTAAGCATATGATGTATGCGTTTACGTGTATATATACGTCCAATAATACTATACTTGTACCGCGTCCTCGCGTTGTTGTGTTTTCTTTTTGTTTATGTTTGGATTAACCATACATACATACATACATACATACATACATACATACATACATACATACATATATATATACATACATACATATATATATATATATATATATATACCTTTTATTAAATCTGGAATGACATCACAAAAAGCTGTGTTGTTCTGTGATGTTTGTGTAGCTGTAATGAAAATAGCGTACTACGCTACCGTCAGTGTTGTAGTAGTATATTTTCCGCCTAGTTTTGCACTTATGTGCTTACTCGTATCTGTGTGTGTACACACACACACACACCACACACACACACACATATATATATATATATGTGGTGATTGTCTACTCCTTATGCAGAGTTTGACCACCTCCTGTACCTACCCCTTAGAACCATCATGGAATCTGATGTGGCTTTTTAAACCAGACAATGTATTGAAAAGACACCCACATAGATTGTATATCCGATTTGGGTCACCAAGAGCTGCAGATAAATTTTGATCTTTGTGGATCTTGAAATTTCTTTTGAGGCCGCCGTTAGATTTGCAAACCTTCTGGCATACATAGCATTGAAAGGTGTGCACAAACATATAGGCAGAATAGATGGTGGATGTTCGTTTTCCATGGGTTCGCAAATGAGATTTGAACCCATCAATAGAAAGGTATATTCTATCAAAAACTGTGCACACAAAAAGGTCATATATATATATATGTATATTTATATATTAATTTTTATAATCTAGCCGTCCTTTCACACGGAATTTCGCAGACGAAATACCTATTTCTTTACTACCCACAAGGGGCTAAACATAGACAGGACAAACCAGGACAGACAAACGAACTAAGTTGATTATATTGACCCCACTGCGTAAATGGTATTTAATTTATCGACCCCGAAAGGATGAAAGGCAAAGTCGACCTCGGCGGAATTTGAACTCAGAACGTAGCGGCAGGCGAAATACCTATTTCTTTACTACCCACAAGGGGCTAAACACAGAGGGGACAAACAAGGACAGACAAACGGAATAAGTCGATTACATCGACCCCCAGTGCGTAACTGATACTTAATTTATCGACCCCGAAAGGATGAAAGGCAAAGTCGACCACGGCGAAATTTGAACTCAGAACGTAGCGGCAGACGAAATACCGATAAGCATTTCGCCCGGCGTGCTAACGTTTCTGCCAGCTCGCCGCCTTGTTTATGGACTGTTTCCACGTAGGAGGAGCTATCAGATAACCTACGAAACAAAATTAATATTTCAATTAATATCGGTCACCGGGATAAAAAAAAATTACCAAAAGCAAACACAAAAGGAAAAAGAATAAAAGCAGATAAAACATCGAAAGATTCGTTACTCATTCATCAGCTAAATCTTTGTCAGAAGATAACAGCGTATGCTTTTTCTTCAATCATTGCTATTACAATTATCGTAGAACCAAGAGTAATCATTGAATATTTAAAGAAATCTAGTTTGAATATGAAAATGAATCTGATGTAATGGAATAATCGTTAAATTTAAAACATTTATCACAAATGGCGGTGCCCCAGCATGGCCACAGCTCATTAGCTGAAACTGGAAAAATAAAAAAAAATAAAAAAATCAAATATCCGATTAAATTCTGAGTAAAAATTTAAAAAAAATATTCGAAAAAATAAAATCATTATAATAGTACATTTTATAGTTTGTGAAGATGTGTGATTATAGAAGAAGTGACGCTGTTGGTTGGTTTTAATAATTAATTAAGATAAAGCAGAAATTAATTTGAAGTTGTTATTGATAATCTGTGTTGTATGTGCAGTGACACAAAAATACGAAACTCTCTGCCTCTGAATCACTAATGTTGTCTGTTATCTGCTAATGGAATTATACAAACGCATATTATAAGTACAGGCGTGGCTCTGTGGTAAGAAGCTTGCTTCCCAACCACATGATTCCGAGTTCAACCCCACTATGGCAAGTGTATTCTATAGCCACGGGCCGACCAGAGCCTTGCAAGTGGATTTGGTAGACGGAAACTGAAAGAAGCCCGTCGTGTATATGTGCGTGTGTAACGTTGGCGATTTTTTTCCTCCGTCTTCCCTTCTCTGGATCTTTCCTTTTCCAGTGTTTCTGACGAAGAGCTCCGCTCGAAACGTTAAACCCTCCTTCTTCCCTTCTTTCCTGAGCGTCCAATAATACTATATTTGTTCCACGTCCTCACGTTGTTGTGTTTTCTCGTTATGTTTTCAATGTTTGGATTAACTATGTATATATATATATATATATATATATATAGATTATATATATATTTTGAGGTACTACATTCGGTAAATTTTGTTTATTTTAGTAGTTTTGACCGCATTGGTCCCTCTTAGCGTGCGGTATCTATGAATAGTAGTACCCTCAATATAATATAATAAATATTTTCAAGTGAAAAATTTACGGATTTTTCTCTTACGAGGTTTTTCACGCTAACTACTGATAATTTCTTATAAAGATTTTATCCTCAATTGTAAATATATGTTTTATAATATATTTTACTTTTTCTTTATGATTTGGTTTATGTCTATCATTGTTTGAATTGCATAATAGTGGTTTTTCTCTAATTTATATATATATATATATGTGTATATATATATATATATTATATATATATATATATATATATCTATATATGTATACATACATATATTATATATATATATATATATATATATATATATATATATATATATATATATATATATATATATAATATATACATGGTGTGGACGGTATTGAGGATACATGCGGGTTTAGTCATTATTTTATTTGAGTAATTTTTATTGAACTTCTATTTCAGAAAATGACAATGACAGGCCCTATGCTTACTAATGAAATGGAAAGTCATGCTGTGACTGTGGCTTTGAAGGCAAAGGTGATTTAGAAATTTCTTGTTTTCTGAAAGTTGCTAGATCTTTTGTCCACAGGAATTGGTGTGAGTTAGAGAAAGAAGATGGAAGCGGATCACCTGTGTCAAAACGTAAAGCGATATATTGTATATAACGGATGCAGGTCGTTGTACAGGAGACCAGATGGTGGAGAATATGCCTGGGGTTAAACTAGTAGTAACATTCAACTGCCACTTTGAGGTGGCTACTCGGTTTACAGTTTAGTATACGTTACTACTCTATCTATACTAGCTATTTGGCAGAACCGTTAGCACGCCTGCCGTTCCGTTCTGAGTTCAAATTCCGCCGAGGTCGACTTTGCCTTTCATCCTTTCGGCGTCGATAAATTAAGTACCACTTATGCACTGGGATCGATATATAATCGACTTAATCCGTTTGTCTATCCTTGTTTGTCCCCTCTATGTTTAGCCGCTTGTTGGGTAATAAAGAAACATATTTTGCTTCTTGAAAATCAGTGACCATATTTGGTTGCGGACCTCCTTTGAGTGTTTTTATATATACGTAAAAATGTCGAAGATCGAGAATGAGTGTTCAGTACAGCAATGGCGGATAAAATTTGCTTATTTGCTTATTAAGGTCATACTAAACAATTGTACACGCACGCACCCACACACTCATATATATATATATATATATATATATATAATATATTATATATATATATATATATATATTATATTTAAATTAGAGACAAAACCACAATTAGGCAATCAAACAATGAAAGACTTAAGCCAATACATATGATTAATTTATATTATTTAAATATGTAACAATTATTAAAAAATATAATTAATATCCTCTATGATCGTTTCCTGCGTGCAGTCTTTAAATTTTTTGAGTCGCAGTCATTCATCAGGTGGTTTCAAAATTTTTCTTGGCGAGTTTTAAACAATTATTTCTTTATTGCTCACAAGGGGCTAAACAAAGAGAGGACAAACAAGGACAGACAAACGAATTAAGTCGATTACATCGACCCGAGTGCGTAACTGGTACTTATTAAATCGACCCCGAAAGCATGAAAGGCAAAGACGACTTCAGCGGAATTTGAACTCAGAACATAGCGGCAGACGAAATACCTATTTCTATTTCTTTACTACCCACAAGGGGCTAAACACAGAGGGGACAAACAAGGATAGACAAACGAATTAAGTCGATTACATCAACCCCAGTGCGTAACTGGTAGTTAATTTATCGACCTCGAAAAGATGAAAGGCAAAGTCGACCTCGGCGGAATTTGAACTCAGAACGGAACGGCAGACGAAATTGTTTTAAATATATATATATATATATATATAAATATATATATATATAGTGTAATAAATAAAATATATGCATACATACAAACATATATGTACGTACCGACATCTACATGTATATATACATGCATATATAAATATATATACGTACAGGACACCACAAAAAGACGTAAAAATCAACAGAAACGAAAACGGAAAAGCCATTTTTGTTACAACAGAAGGACAGAGACGTGGAACAAGACGAAAACGAAAAACGGGAAAAACAATATGTACAGCAGAAAAACGAAGTACAGGACATGCTACACAAGGAAACATCCCCTTCATCAACTATCGCTAGCAGACATAGCGTGTTTCGAAGGCAAGACAGGACACGTCTGTCATGCTAAGCCTTCCTACGAGAGAATTAAAATAAAATAACCTCGTAGGGGGGAAAAACGAGCAAGAAAAAATGTAACACAAAAAGGGACGTAACAAAGAACTACACAAAAAATACAAGAAATACAAGTTTTTTCGTATTGTAATTTATTTCTCGTTTTGTATTTTCTTGTACACGTATCTTTAATTTTGTATTCGATTTTTCGAATTCTCACTTCGTTCCGTCTCTTTCCTCCCAGTTTTGTTTTACAGTTATATATATATATATATATATATATATATATATATACATATAACTCATATATATATATAACTCAACGCAATTAACGCCTCAAGGGATTTTTGTACGAGGTATTGGTATATTGGATAAACAAACCATATTTATTACTTACTCTCATTATTCCTATACGCATGCGTATAACCAGTCATCAAAATATTTTGATGACGGCGAGGTTAATTTTTGTAAATTATTCGTTGTTTATTTTGTGTCCAATATTTAATGGTTCCTATTATCGCTCCTGTGCAATTCACATATTGTTCGAAGCTGCAACAGATAGGGCAAGACGTTTCGCACTCTCAGTATTTAAGTATTTCGATCGGACGAATGAAACCGCTTTTTAAATCCGACAGTTCGTATGGGTTTTCTAATTACGTATCTATAAACGCATTCACACTCAAACGCACACATATACACAGACGCAAAGACACACACACACACACACACACACACACACACACACACACACACACACACACACACACAAACACACACACACACACACAATGACCAACGATCTGCCGTGTGTCCTAAGGGGCAGCTCGTACCAATTTAGCTCAGCCAATAATTTGCTAAGCCTAACGGCACACAACTCTGTATTGTTGGGAGACAACGTCTTTTCGACTAATAAACACATATGTGCGCATATGTAAGTATGTTTGTATGTATGTATGTATGTATGTATGTATGTATGTATGTATGTATGTATGTATGTATGTATGTATGTATGTATGTATGTATGTGTGTGTGTATGTATATATATGTACGTATATGCAAAAGAACCACTGTACTATATATACCCACATTTATATGTGTGTTAGTTTGAATGGAAACAGAAATGCTCCTCTCATAAAGTAATTGCTTATTTGCTTATTTGCTTATTAAGGTCATAATAAACAAATTGTACACACACACACACTCATATATATAACTCATATATATATATATGCATTTTCGAACAACTCTGAGCGCGAATAAATCGTGCTTTATACAGTAGCTATATATATATATATATATATAATATATATATATATATATATACATGAACAAAATAAGAATAAACAAAAACAACAACAGAAACAAATTACATGAACGTATATAAACAGTAGATACAAATATTACAGGCATCCCTCCCACACACACTAAATAAACATAGACGCACATAGAGATATAAGCATGCGCAAATGAAGACATACAATAGAAATACAAAATGGCTGACGGTTAGTAAGGAAAGACACAAATAAGAAAGAAGAAAACAAAGGACCACTGATGCGGTCACAGGAGTGTGACAAAAGAACTCTGGCCGAAATAAGATTAAGATTAATGTAAAAAATAAATAACACTGAAGCAAATTAACACCAAATATATAGTGCGTGTGTTTTTATTGGCTAAACTGGCAAAATGACCATTCCGAAATATAACAATATATATATATCTTTATATATATAAAACTGAGAATGTGTGTCTGTCTGTCTGTCTGTCTGTGTGTTTCCCTAAAACTTGAGAACTACACAACCGATTTCATTCAAATTTTACACATGCCTTACTTAGGGCCCGGGGAGTGTCATCGGCAAAAAAATTTTCAACTTCTTACCTAGAGCGAGCCCATAGCAATATCATATCTTCTCCACTATTTCAGTATTACGTGTCAAAAGTGAAACAAAAACATTTCTCTATTTTATGTCAGATACTTTCCCTTTAACAATAAAAATAATAATAACAATTGAATTATATGTAGTAAGTAATAATTAAAATCAAACTAAAGTATAATATAATCGTAACATAAAAAAAAGTAAAAATAGCAATTGGTATAAAATTGCATCAATGACTTGAACTTGAATAAGTGGTTTCACATGAATGGGAATAAATTAAAAATAAAATTAGCGTGCAGAAATGGAATAGTCCAGATGGATAATAAAAAATTAAATTAAAGAAAAGACTAATATCTATAAAGTATACAATGTAGAGAAAAAAGATTTGAATGCATGGAGGAAAGCACCTTCGAAAAGTGTCTTGGTGCGACTATGAAAGGTATCTAATCAGAGGCGGT
>NC_043020.1:23166269-23188769 GCF_006345805.1 Octopus sinensis
CTCTTCAGCGTAGAATACTATAATCATAAATGATTATATATGAATTTTGAGATACCAGAAGGCACCAACTCCACTCAGTATCAGAGCGAGCTAGAATCCGCAACTGGTATCACCGAATTCAATTTGTGAATGAAACGTTGTGTCAACAGCCCCTTCCCACCCGCGTGTAGCCAAAACAAATGCTGTGGTCATCTACTGAGATAAAATATGGTTATCCGTAATAATGAAGGGTGAAATTAATTAATTTGGAAAAATTATCAATTACACCAAGTAGTCTTCGGCATGTAAAAGCCTCATCGAGGAAAAATTAAGTAATACTAAGCAATAAGGTTTAGCAACGAGTTGCCTTACCACATACCGAATTTAGAAATAGCAGTCAAAGGGTTATAGCTATTTCTTCTACAAAAAAGGGAGATCTCAGTAAAAACAGCATTTGGAAGGCAGACACAAACAGGTAAGAGAGAATGAATTGACTGCAATCTATCATACATTTTTTTAGTTATCCACGGACGTACGTTTCGAAATCAAGTTTTAAGGAAAGCATAAGAATTAGATATTAAATATTAAATAATAAATAATTCTATCTTACCGAAACTTCTTTTCTCTTCAGCGTAGAATACTATAATCATAAATGATTATATATTGAATTTTGAGATACCAGAAGGCACCAACTCCACTCAGTATCAGAGCGAGCTGATATATATATATATATATATGTATATATATATATATAATATATGTATATGTATATATATATATATGTATATATATATATATATATATATATATATATATATTATATATATGACTAAATTACTACAGGTATATAGTCCATTGTCTATATTATAGTGCATTGTTGTTCACCATTCAAAACTTTTTATTCTTATATATATATATATATATACAAATAAAGAATAAAAGAATATATACATATATATATATATAATATATATATATATAATGTATATATATCACACACAACACACACACCCCACCCACACACACCCACAGCCACACCCACACACTATCTTATAATGGTCTCGTTCATTATCTTATAATCTGGTTAGTATAAATAACCGCAAAAACAGACAAAATTGGAAAAAAAAAATTTTCATAATTAATTGCCTAATTCGACCAATTACCGGAAGAAACAAGACAAAACAAAGATAAAGATCATTGTTGATCTGTTAACAAGACGTTAATCTCAACAACAACAACAACAACAACCGCAAGATAAACTTTCTCCATACAACATTGTAGTGTCTTGTATTCATTTTGTTGCTTTGTAACCAAATTGTTTCGAATTAAGAACGTATTTTCTTCCAAGAAACTCATAAAAAGCGAATTATGCATCTTCCATATCTGCGCAAATGGCGATCGTTGATTGCTGCAGTCGCTGTATCATTAGAGATCATTAAGACAATTTGTGCTTGATTATCTTAATTACAATTAATTAATATGTGGCTATGTTAGTATGATATTCTACGTCTATATCGATCATTAATGTCTCTAATTGGTTTTGTTAGTGCTGATTTTATGGGGTTTGGTGGCTTTGATGGTAATTAAAGGATATACACACGTAGATTAGAATATACAGATTATGTATATGTAAATACCTATATGTATATCTCTATCTATATATATATATATCTCTCTCTCTATTTATCTATCTATATATGTATGTATGTATATATGTATGCATATATATATATGCATATATATATATATAGGCGTAGGAGTGGCTGTGTGGTAAGTAGCTTGCTTACCAACCACATGGTTCCGGGTTCAGTCCCACTACGTAGCACCTTGGGCAAGTGTCTTCTTCTATATCCTCGGGCCGACCGAAGCCTTGTGAGTGGATTTGGTAGACGGAAACTGAAAGATGCCTGTCGTATATATGTGTGTGCGTGTATGTTTGTGTGTCTGTGTTTGTCCCCCTAGCATTGCTTGTGTGTTTATGTCCCCGTCACCTAGCGGTTCGGCAAAAGAGACCGATAGAATAAGTACTGAGTTTACAAAGAATAAGTCCCGGGGTCGAGTTGCTCGATTAAAGGCGGTAAAAGAGTAAAAGATTATATATATATATATATAGGGGAGAGTTCACGAAAAAACCAAAAGACGAAGACAGGTGGTGTCCAAAACAAAAGAATAAAACAAATATATTATTGGAAGTTTGGTTGCGTTAATTATTGGTTGTTGCAAATTGCCACATTACATGTATATAAACAGTCTTTGGTAACAAGGACATGCTAATGACATAAGAAAGTACAACAGATGTATTAGTATAACAAACAGATGTATTAGTATAACGCTCGGGAATAGAAAAAGTATTTTACGTTTCGAGCCTATATATATATATATATATATATAATATATATATATATATATATATATATATATATATAGGCTCGAAACGTAAAATACTTTTTCTATTCCCGAGCGTTATACTAATACATCTGTTGTACTTTCTTATGTCCTTAACATGTCCTTGTTACCAAAGACTGTTTATATACATGTAATGTGGCAATTTGCAACAACCAATAATTAACGCAACCAAACTTCCAATAATATATTTGTTTTATTCTTTTCTGCCCATTTTTTCAAATATTCTCATCACACTGTTGTACTTCTTTATGTCCTTAACATGTCCCTGTTACCAAAGACTGTATATATACATGTAATGTGGCAATTATGTAAAAATTTTTTTTGAATTCATAATATTCTATGTTACTTTTGACAATGTTTTTCCAAAGAGTGAAACCGGTTAAGTAAATAAACCTCTTTTAAATTGCATTTTCAAACCTTCTTTCGTATATAATTCAACTCGTGCGATACCCCACAACTCAACTTTGTTATATATATATATATATATATTATATATATATATATATATATATAGATATATATATATATACACATGCACAGACACCACACATACGTAAGGGTTGACTTAAATCAATCAATCATTCTATCTATCTTTCTGTCTGGTTATCTGATTGTCTATCTGTCTTCCCCTCTGTCTGTCTTTCTATATGAATATATGTGCGCATGTATATATATATAAAAGTATATGTATATGCGTATATATATATATATATATATATATATATAACTTAGAATAACTTAGAAAGGTTTTGGCGAGTATTGGCCCAGGCCATGTCTAACTTAATAGCACCACCTGGCGAAGTCTTTCAATTCAGGATTTGGGCACCGAGGCCCATTCAAGCAGAGAGTTATTGTTTGTGGAGACATATCCGGGTGTGGGTGGTTTGTCCGGGACTGTTTGAAGGAATTTGTCCAAAGACTTCTTGAATTTTGTGTGGTCAGTTTCTGTTTTGACGTGTCCTGGTGTAATGTTGAAGAGAGCGGGTCCAATTGAGGTGAAATAATTGTGCCGTATTGTGGTTATGTGATGCGATTTAGATTTTTGTTGTGGACGGATGGCACGTGGTCCAAGCCTTGGATGTATTTTGAAGGTGATGCCAACATCATTCGGACAGTGATGATGGAATATTTTCCACATCATACAGATAATGTAGCGTTCACGACGTCGTTGGAGTGAATACAGTTTCAGTTTCTCTAGTCTACCCCAGTAGTCAAGGTCTGACATGCCATCTATCTTTTTTGTGATTGACCTTTGGGGAGCTTCAATTCTCATAATATTTTATTTTGTGTAGGGAGACCACAGTGGACAGCAGTATTCAAGGTGGGGTCGGGCAAAAGTAGAGAAGAGAAGGATAATAGTGTGGGAATCTCTCGACTGGAAGGTTCTGAGAATCCAGGAACACATTCTGCGGGCCATGTCAACTTTGCTGCTTATATGTGTAGCCCAGCTTATGTTGTTGTCCACTGTTACTCCCAAGTCTCTGATGTTGTTGGACGCCATGAGAATTTCTCCAGAAGGAAGGGAGTATGGGAGTTTCAGAGCGTCCTCCCTTCCAAAGTGGATCAGTTCGAATTTGTCTTCGTTTAGCAACATGTTGTTCTTTTCCGCCCATTGGACAACAGCCAGTAGGTCTGACTGAAGGCTTATTCGGTCATCCACGCCATTGATGACCTTCTGGAGCTTGGAATCATCAGAGAAGGTTCTGATGTTACTGTGTTTGATGGTGTCAGTAATATCATTTATGTAGATGATGAAGAGAAGTGGGCCCAACACAGTGCCTTGTGGGACACCACTGCTGACTTTGGCTGGGCTGGATTTGACTCCTTCGACTACGACATGTTGGGTTCTGTTAGACAGGAAGCACTTGATCCACTGCAGCAGCTTTCCAGTGACACCAATATTGGACAGCTTTCTCAGAAGGATCTTATGATCAACCTTGTCAAAGGCCTTGCTGAAATCAAGGTAGATGACATCAGTGTTGGAACCATCTCCCAAGGCTCTCTCTCTCTCTCTCTCTATATATATATATATATATATATGTATGTATATGTGCGCACACACACACAAGCACACACAAACATACAGATAGTCATATACATGCATTTCCTTAACCTTAATGATTATCTTTCTCACCCACCTGAGACCAAATATAATCATAGAGACGAAATATAACCATATACGAAAACAGCACAATCCACCTCCGTCATCTACCCACATATATATATAGAAGTTTTTATATTTAACCAAATTAACCATACAGTTTACTTTTCTTCTTCCTAAGCCAACATATATTAGTAATATTCTAAATTTAGTCCTGAATTTTGATCTCAATCTCGACCTTATCCCATGTGAGATCTTTTCTTTATTTCTAAAGTCTTTCGTCTTGATGCGAACACCGACCGTGTGATTTTTGTTCCTTAAACACTTGGTCAACTCTGACTGTTGTCGCTCAGTTATCAAATGAGGATAAGAGATTTTGAAATCAGTGCCTTTGTTTTGTGTATGTGTGTGTGTGTGCGCGTGTGTGTGTGTGTGTGTGAGGGAGAGAGAGAGAGAAGAAAAGAAGGTTTAGCATTTCCCAATGAATATATAATGAACATTTGATATAAACATATGAATAAAAAAAAAGATGAGAACGAACAGTTGATTCCTTGATAAGATATGATATCTATAGCATATCGGGCGGCTACATTCCGATCAGAGCGTCTAATTTATTTATATTTTTCTTCGTGAAATTGATATTTATAATTTAAAATCTCATTTCACTCGAAAAGTGTGAGCAGTTAATTCATTCATAATGAATATTTAATATAAATTAAGTGAAATGATATCAGTGTTCTTATCTTGCGGCAATATTGATGGAACAGAAAATAAAAAAAATGTCTGAATGTATTGTATATCTGATATCAGAGATTTATTCTCGCCTGAGCTGGCTGGCAGGTATGGTCGATTTCGATACGCTATCTAAAAAAAAAATACATCAACGTTGTTAGTTTGTGGTTATGTTTTTCAAGCGTTGATTTACCAAATGTTAATTCAAGGTTAATGTATCATCACTCAAAACAATACAAATATAAATAAAAATAGTCTCATCAATAATTTATTTCTGATATATAAGAAATCCACTGAGGCAACAAGATAAAAAAAATATATATGTATACATACATATATATATATATATAATATATATATATATATATATATATATATATATATATATATATATAAAGATTCTGTAAATTGATTTGTAATCGATTTTGTGTTAACTGCCGGCCTGTAGCGTTCCATCGGCGACCTCCACTTTTCAGACACAATCAATCTGAGACTATATTATCAAACGTTGCCCTCATTTTCTAATTTAGTAAGCAAGTAATTTGAATATTTGGCTGATATTTATAGCAAATCAAAGGACGACATTTATACACCTTCGTTATCGTATCAAGTAAATTCACCTGACGAAGACAATTAAAGATCAAAGGCACTCTAGCAGTCTGTCACCGTCCTCGACTATGGTTTAAACGACAAACAGACACAGTCATTAGAGTGCAGGACAAAATTCCTGGTGGTGTTTGCTCCGGATTTTTCCTATCCGTGTTCAAATGCAGATGAGTTCGATATTAACCTTCACCCGTTTCAGATCGATAGGATAAAGTGCCAACCAAAGGTGACTGAATGGAAGACTTGTAAAAATACTAAAGGAAATAGGCGTAGGAGTGGCTGTATGGTAAGTAGCTTGCTTACCAACTACATGGTTCCGGTTTCAGTCCCACTGCGTGGCATCTTGGGCAAGTGTCTTCTACTATAGCCTTGGGCCGACCAAAGCC
The DNA here is from genome assembly GCF_006345805.1 of Octopus sinensis. NCBI lineage: Eukaryota > Metazoa > Mollusca > Cephalopoda > Octopoda > Octopodidae > Octopus > Octopus sinensis. The sequence continues at coordinate 23,172,480 of NC_043020.1, forward strand.
TTGTGAGTGGATTTGGTAGACGGAAACTGAAAGAAGCCTGTCGTATATATGTATATATATGTCTGTGTGTATTTGTATGTCTGACAACCGATGCTGGTGTGTTTACGTCCCAGTAACTTAGCGGTTCGGCAAAAGAGACCAATAGTATAAGTACTAGGCTTACAAAGAATAAGTCCTGGAGTCGATTTGATCGACTAAAGGCAGTGCTCCAGCATGGCCGCAGTCAAATGACTGAAACAAGTAAAAGAATAAAAGATTAAAAGAAAAGAATGAAATAGCTCTAGGTAACAGTTTCTGCTGTTTACGATTTAAGTTCTGGAGAGATACATTTAATCCGCCATCCGGTTAAAGAGCGACACCTGGTTCTAGGGTTGTCGTTAAAACGTAGTTTTCTTTGTGATATTTAGGCTGGGTATCGAGTGTGAGGATAATTTTTTCCGTTCATTAATCGCTGAGGCATCTAAAAGAAACGAAATCAAAATAAAATAATCCTGTCTACTCTAGGTTAAAGGCCTGAAATTGTTTTTGGGGAGGGGTGTAGTGGATAACATCGACCCCAGTGTTCGGTACTTATTTTATCGATCCCGAAATGATGAATGGCAAAGTCGATCTCAGAGGGATTTGAAATCAGAATTTAAGAACGGACGAAATGCTGCTAAGCATTTTGTCTGGTACGTTAACGATTCTGTCAGGTCACCGATTTAAATCAAATTAAAATAGTGGTATCAGACTTTGACACAAGGTCAGTAATTTCATGGGAGAGATAAGTCGATTGTATGGATCCCAATCCTCAGCTGCTACTTATTTTATCGACCCCGAAAAGAAGAAAGACAAAGTCAACCCCGAAAGGATGAAAGACAAAGTTGACCCCGGCGAGATTTGAACTCCGAACGCAAAGATGGACGAAATACTTATTTCTTTATTACCCACAATGAGCTAAACACAGAGAGGACAAACAAGAACAGACAAACGGATTAAGTCGATTATATTGACTCGCAGTGCGTAACTGGTACTTAATTAATCGACCTCAAAGGATGAGAAGCAAAGTCGACCTCGGTGGAATTTGAACTCAGAACGAGCGACAGACGAAATACTGCTAAGAGCACAGCAGGTTTCACCCCTTCCCCCCGACGGAGTTTCAAGTGTTTTCATTCAATAAACACTTTCCACCTACCAAGTCCATTCACAAGACTTTGGTCGGCCCGAGGCTATAGTAGAAGACACTAGTCCAAGGTGCCACGCAGTGGGACTGAACCAGGAACCATTTGGTTGGTTAGCAAGCTACTTACCACACAGCCACTCCTGCGCCTATACACATACATACATATATATATATATATATGTATGTATCTATATATTTATCTAGATAAATATAAATATAAACAAACAAATACACATATATTACACATGCATATTTACGTGTCTGTGTGTGTATACACACACACACATACATATATATATATGTATGTGTGTGTGCATTCGTATGTATATATCTAAATATATATTGTACATTTCATACATATACAGTCACACTTATATACACTCACAAATGCACATGCCCATATACAATTACACATACAGATGAACAGCTTTGTATGTGATGCGTATAGATACATACAAATACGTGTATTAATATTGAATACATTTTCTTAATTTATGGTCAAAGGGGAAGTGTTGCTATAAATATGTTAATTTGTTGATTAGAGAGAAGACTAAACATACACCTTCTATCTTCCTTCAGTTTTAATTATTAGAATATTGGAGTCGTATGACATTTCTTCTTTGGAGCAACTTCTTTTAAAATTTCATCGTAATGAAAATATTAACTGCTGTATTTTTCTTGTTAATTTTCAATAGTAATATAAGACTTGTTTTGCTTGTAAGGAATATTTTAGATTCTTTTTATACATTTACTCACTTTTCAAAATTATCCTTTCTACAAGCTGAGTAAAAGGTAAGCAACGTTTTGAAACATGAAATTCACCGCAATATATTTCAACAATGCGGAGATTTTATTCATCAAAGTAACTTTACAATCAATACATTTTCCTTACGAGTTGCAAGTTTGTTTATTCCGGTAGAATAAAAATCTGGAGTTCTGGAGCTATGAAGTCTTTGAACGTACATTTAATATCGGTTTGATTTTTGAACTCCTCTCGCTGGAAACCATTCAAGGTGCTTGAAAAAGTGGTAGCTGGTAGGAGAAAGGTCTGGGGAATAAGCTGAGTCGAAAAGAACTTTGTAGCCAAATTCCCTCAACTTCTGGAGCCCTCTTCTGTTGCCCAGTCTGAGACGGAGGAGTAGCAGATTTTCGTTCTTTTGTCAATTCCATGGCAATATGTTTCTGCAGTAACGGTTTTAAGAAGTTATAGTGGATGAGTCCAGCAGTACACCACCAAACAGTCACCATAACCTTCTTTCTGAAGAGCTTGGCTTTAAGGAAGGTTTTCAGTGCTTCATTGTAGTCCAACCACTGCGAAGGACATTTTTTATTATTGTACAGAATCCACTTTTTATCGCAAGTTACTATACAGTCGAAAAATGGATCGGTCAGCTTAAGGAGAAGAAGCAAAAAGCTAATTTCATATCTGCACATTTTCATTCAAGTCGTGTGGTTCCCATTTGTCGAGCTTTTTTGATTCTCCAATCGCATGCAAATGGTTGCAGGCACTTTTCTGGCCAACTTGAAGTTCTTTTGCCAGTTCTTGAGTGGTCTTACTTGGATCTTTCTCAATGACGGTCTTTAATTGACCGTCATCGATGACAGATGGGTGTCCACTACGTTCACGATCTTTAAGGCTCAAGTCTCCACTGCGAAATCATTTAAACCATTTTCGAGCTGACCATTTACTGGGCATTTCGTTGATAACGTGATCAGTTTCAGCTGCTTTACGTCCTTTTTTGAAGTTGAATAGCAAAATTGCTCGAATATCGCGCTTTGACAGTTCCATTTCAGATGATTGTAACAACGGCGAAAAGTTTTTCTTTATTCCGTATGTTGTTACTTTGCCTCTCTCACTCTCCCCTTTTCTTTTCGTCTTCTTTTCTTCTCCTTTTCTCCCTTTTTCTTCTTTTTTTCTACTCATACCTATTGAATTTACAATTTTTTAAATTCTCTCTGTTTATTTCCTCATATTCCTTTCTGTTGAAGAGCGTAGGCTCGAAACATAAAAGACTTTCTCACTTCCTCGAGCGTCAAACTAATACACCTGCTACGAAATCATACAGTAGGGGCTTCTCCTGATATTGATACTGATGTACCGAAACAATTGTAGCGATTTTGAATGAATCCTATTCATTTCATCTTCTGGTATGCTCTCATGTATTTAAATATATAGAAACACACACACGCTCACAGACGTACACACACATACGTGCGCGCAGTCATACACACAGATACACATATGCGTTATCAGTTAGACACTCGTTCTTCTCCTATGTTAAATATACGCCTTAATTCCATGGGCATGGATACATTGAAACCCCGACGTCTGGCAGCTGACTTGGCAGACACCCATAAAATTATTAACCATCTTACAAACAATAACTCTGACCACCTTTTCAAGCACCACCTGTCTAACACCCATTGACATGTTTAGAAAGTCAGAAAACAGCACAGCTCGCATGACTTTCGGAAACATCTTTCACGCTAAGAGCTGCTGAAGTATGGAACAAACTGCCGACATCAGTTGTCGGAGCACTGCATCCTTCAAAACGTCCTTGCTTCCTGAGGTTCGCCAACACTACACCTGATTTTCTCCCCTTCATACACACGCAGCATGTATTTGACTCATACACTGTTCGCTTTCCAGACATTTGTACATTGCTGCATATACTTTATACGCACTTTCTGAAACGTTGTGGTGCACCTGTGCACTGTATACAATAATTTCATTATTATACCGTTGACAGGAGGCTGGTATAAGAAATACGAGCTTTTTAAGTAAAAGTTGTGAAGTCGACGTAATGATGAATTAGTTCGTCAACAATACGATTTCGGAGATAGCTATTACAAGTTGTTTTCATATAGACGAGGTTGAAGAAAAATTGCTGGCTTGCGTAAAAGAAAATACAGGAGCATCAGTTAATTATGATTTTATCCAACATATTTTCCTATCAGATTCACACAAGTATTGCAGCAGCCTTCATTTCTCCTAAGACTCTCGTACATGCATGCATACATAGATACATAGGTACACACATAGATACCCCCCCCCAACACACACATACGCACGCGTGTATATATATGTGTGTATATATATATATGTATGTATGCATATATATATATATATATATATATATATATATATATATATATATAATATATATATATATATATATATATAGATAGATAGATAGATTGATAGATATATATATCAGATGGGCAGATAACCGAAGGGATAGTTTTGTGGATTTCCACCTCGGCATCCGAAACTCAGAGTTTTATCTTGGCTATTGAATAATTGTCACATATTATTTTACAGATAAATTTCCTCTATTTACATAATATTGAGGTCTCTTTCTTTCTTTTGTTATCTTACTGTTTTTACCAATATATATATATATATATATACAAATTAGTAAATAAATGGCACGACTAAGTACCGATATTTACTGGAAATAGCGAACGTAAAAATACGACGCTAATGTGTAGTTGTGCCATTTATTTACTAATTTGTGTATTTTTCCCTCACGGGCTACTTTTTACTGGAAGACAATACTTTGTATTGCATTACTGATATATATATATATATGTATCTATATATATGTATATATATATATATATATATATATATATATATATATATATATATATATATATATATATATAATATATATATATATATATATATAAGAAATATTAAATTTCTAAATCTCTCGTAGAGACATGTACGGTGGTGGGGCGATAGAATGGTTGTATACTGTCAATCTAACAAGAACGTGACAGTAGGGGGTACACCACCGTTGTATAGCCCTAGGAGGCATCGAACGCCTCCTGACAGCTTCGACACATTTTTTCCCTGTGTCCTTATATACATATACGAAGGGGAGACAAACACCCCCAACCGCCGGAACCGCATCTAGGGACACCCACTGTGTCGAAGCTGTCAGGAGGCGTTCGATGCCTCCTAGGGCTATACAACGGTGGTGTACCCCCTACTGTCACGTTCTTGTTAGATTGACAGTATACAACCATTCTCTCTCTCTCTCTCTCTCTCTCTCTCTCTATATATATATATATATATATATACATATATATGCATACATACATACATACATACATACTTACATTCATACATATACCCAGGGTGCGGCGAATAAACTATTGTGTAACTTACACCAAAATGAAAATAAAATTGACAACTCATTTTAACAGATATATTTACCAAAATTGCATAAAAATATCTTGAAGTACTAAAGAGTAAATTTATTCAATAAAATCGCCATTGGTTTCAACTACAGCCACTAGACGACTTCACAATCTCCTGCAACTCTCCAGGATGCTCTCCTTGACTAAGTTGGTGAATGCTGCCATAATCCTAGCCTTTAGTCATCTTTGGTGTTACAAGGAGTTTTGTTGATCTCTCGCTTAACTGCGCAACACACATAATAATCAAGGGGGTTGCAGCCTAATGAGTTAAGTGGCCAGATGTTAGGGGTGATGTGGTCGCAGAAATTGTCTGACAGCCTACTTGTGGCCTAGAATGTATAAAAAGTCAATAGGCATGGGGAGGATGCAGATGTCTTTAAAATAAAACTGGACCTCTTCTTGTCAGGTGTCCCAGATGAACCAACTTCACGGCAGGAGGTGCAGATGAGGGCAGCTGCATCGAACTCTCTCATGCACCAAATGGCATTTGCTAAAAAGCATTCGTGAAGTAAAATCAAGTAGCAACACCAAATAGCGGTGCTCCAGCATGGCCACAACTCGCGAGCCGAAACTAGATAAAATAAAATAAAATAAATAAAATAAAAGACAACATATTCTCAATATAAAATAGTGTACATTTAAACACAAGAGAAAACTACCTTTAACGGGTAATTTTTACACGCTAGAAGAAGCAGTCAAAACGACCAAAACCACATTTAAGAGCAATTTTCGAAGGGAATGAAAAATAAAAACTTTTACCTTGTTATTTTTTAACGGTTATACCTAGATTTCAGATTTCTTCAGCAAATAAAATAATTTGCTAGGCGAATCCTCATCAGTAACAATTAACATATAACTTAGAAACAAATAACACGTGTCTTATCACTACTGATGGTGAGATTTCTAAACATATTCGCCATCCTATATATTTTGCGAGCACATATATATATACATGCATATATATATACATAAGTACATATACATACATACATACATACATACATACATACATACATACATACATACATACATACATACATATATATGTCTTCTTCTACATTGGGGCAACTACTTCCAAATTAGCCCACAGGATCTCCAATCATTATTCAACTTTCTGAGATAAGAGAAAACAACACAGCACAGGACTAAGTAAATTAGTTTGGCGTCTTAAGGACTGCAATACAACTTTCAGGCTGGAATGGTCCATATTGTCGGTATCCTTTCCGTTTGATAAGGGCAGAAAATTTTGTGGCGTCTGTAATTCCGAACTTTTCCATATATTGTTCGCCAAAGTTCCTCTAATAAATACAATGGTCGAGAAATCCTTTAGGTGCATGCACTGGCAAAAACACACCTTTCACTCATATGAATAGTGATTAATATAGATAACCTCCTTGAATTTTAATAATATAATCCCATTTATATATCACCGCCATAGTCAATTTTTATACTCTTAAAGGACTACTACCCAATCAATGGAGGTATGTTTTACCTTTGTCTCTCTACCTCCCCCTCCTCTCTCTCTCTCTTTCCCTCTCTCTATCGTAAGCACAATCAAACACACAGACACAAACTTGTCACTTCACCACTGTCTGTTTTTGGCACCTACCCAACCACACACACAATCACGCACACACATACGCACACATAGACATTAATGCAGTTATATACATACACACACATAGACACTCATTCACAAAAGAAAACATCAAAATCACAATTCTTATGATCTGCACCCTATCACCTTCCTATTCTTAGAACTACCTCCTCCAACCTTGTTTGAACCTTTGAACCTTCTAGAATCTTCTACATTCAACCATTTTTGACGTCACTGCTTATAACGGAATATTTTAAAGAAACACTCATTATCGCTATGGGCTCCGTGTGGGCAGTCATCTAACAATTTTTGTGCATCTTGATGCTGACATAAGTTCCTTGTTTTTCCTGATGAGAAGGCGGCATAATGCACCCCTTATTCCTTCAAAATTAGGAATATGCAGCCTTCGAAACATATGTCAAACATAAAGGAATTTTGTTAATTCGTCGTTCTACTCCATTCTTTCATTTATTTGTGTTTAAAAAAACTAACAAATTTCACACGATAGCACGTGACCTCTGCCCTAGGCATGTAGCTTCAACCATGTTTCTCTGACGTGAATTTGCTACCCAGGTATCGGTTAACCGACTTATCCATAATAAGATAATTCATTCAACTACTCAATTATTCATATATATATATATATATTTGTAGTCTACTATAAAAGCCTGGTATCTTCCATCCTCGCTTTATATTATATATATATATATATATATCATGGTGAAATAAGATGTAAGATGTGATTTTAAGAAAACAATTTGGCTGAGAACATCTTGTAAAGATGAATGATGTTTGTTATGACTGACTGACGATGAGGTTGTGGTAGTGTAATGAAAGAGAATTACATAATGTTATACAATAATGGCAAAGATTGAATGAAATATTTTTAATTCTAGAACAGAGAGGACATTTGAAGAAAGTCGTGGCATAAATTAATGAGAAAAGGATAAGGAAGGAGTATTTGTGAGCGAAAGTTGTTTATAACGAAATAGCTGTAAAAGTTTTCATAATAGCTTTTGAGAAACTTAATGTTGTGATAGAGACATGGAAAGAAAATTAGTGAAGCGCGAACGTAAGGTGAAAAACAAAAGCTGGTTCTCTTAGATTCGTGATGGAAAAGAAAACGTCAATAAAAACTGCTGAGTTGGTATTCAGTGACAAGTTTATAGTGGAACTATTTGAACAATGGGAAACACTCGAGTAAGTCAGATATTTACAAGGTTTTGATTATGTGTGTGTGCGTGTGTCTATGCATTATATGCACGTGCGTATACACGCACACACATACATGTATATATATATAAACATATGGTGTTCAAACAAAATTTAATGATTTTTTAAAACCACTTTTTTTTTCAGAAACAGCTTGGTATATTGTGAACAGTCAACGGCGTTGAAGAGCATAAATATTAACGTTGTTGTTGAGTAAAAGTTAGCTGACATAGTAAACTGGAAGCCCTTTTCAATATTGGAAAAAAGAGTTGCCTATGCCATGGTGATTCGCACCGGATGTCAAAATGCCAACACCGGTGAGCAATGTCAAAGGCTGTAAGACGTGGTATGGACAGCTGCAAAAGAGACTACGAAGCCGCAACCAGCAAGAATGGACACAGCGGGGCGTTTTGACTGAGTCCGAACAGTGAAATGCATCTCCACGTCTTTGAACGGAGCATCAGGCTCAATTTAAACGGCCATGTGAAGATTTTGGGGACTGCAGTCAATCCCCGGCTAGCGAGGGTTGCTGTTAGAAAGACAATGCAGGGTAGCAAAAAAAAAAAAAGAAAACGTAGACAAAATAGGCGCAGGAGTGGCTGTGTGGTAAGTAGCTTGCTAACCAACCACATGGTTCCGGGTTCAGTCCCACCGCGTGGCATCTTCGGCAAGTGTCTTCTGCTATAGCCCCGGGCCGACCAATGCCTTGTGAGTGGATTTGGTAGACGGAAACTGAAAGAAGCCTGTCGTATATATGTATATATATATATATATGTATATGTGTGTGCATGTGTTTGTGTGTCTGTGTTTGTCTCCCTAGCATTGCTTGACAACCGATGCTGGTGTGTTTATGTCCCCGTCACCTAGCGGTTCGGCAAAAGAGACCGATAGAACAAGTACTGGGATTACAATAGAACAAGTACTGGGCTTACAAAAGAATAAGTCCCGGGTTCGATTTGCTCGACTAAAGGCGGTGCTCCAGCATGGGCGCAATCAAATGACTGAAACAAAGTAAAAGAGTAAAAAAGAGTAAAATGAGAAACGAGAACATAAAAAAACAAAAACATAGAAAACGAACTGTTTTCGAACAACCAAAGAAACAAACAGAGAAACATTCAAACTTCCACCTGTCTCCTAATTCATAATGCTCAATTTATATGTTTTGATCCTGTTAATTTGTCAATGTTGAACACATTTTTATTTGTCACATTGAAACTTTTAAAGATGTTTTGCTAATTCATAACTTTTAACTTTTACCAGTGATAAACAAAAAAATATTGTTGAATCTAGTTTGGTATATATGTAAATAAATTTATTTTTAACATTTACGAATTTTTGAAATTTAGGTGCATTTTTCAACAACTCATTTCGCTATATTTTTTCCTGCCTGGAAACACCCCTTCTTTTATTATATATATATATATATATATACGTATGTATGTATATAATGCTGCGAGGGACTGGCGTCCCGTCCAGCTGGGGAACACATACCGTTTAAGTCTCTTACCTTATTATTATTATTATTATTATTATTAACTTCTTATAATCATCAATAATAATGGCCTTTTTGACTAGTTATACTCTAAATGTATATATTTGTCACTACCTGTCATAAATAGCCTTTTTATATCTACAATATGCATTTTCGTTGATTTTTCAACTTTTACTCTTATATTTCCACGTGTATTTTATATTTTTTTTCAAAACATATTTCTACTATATATATATATATATATATATATATATATATAATATATATATATATACACTGTATAAAGGATCTTGGGTCAGGCCAGAACAATGCGAAGTAAATGGAAAGGCAAATCACAAGAAAACAAATATATAAATTGGTGTAGACTTACCTTGTATTCAATATTTCGGGGGTTATGACCCCATGTTCAAGAAATTAACGAATGTTGCCGATGTGCGTGTGTGTGTGAGCGTGTGTGGAGTGGACATGCGCGGAAAGGTGTTGCTATAGCAACAAGCTAGCTTCCAGAAACTCTCTTCTGTTGTTGATCATAGGTTTCTTTCGGTGTACGAAGATGGCCTCAGAGATTCTAATGTTGCCCCTGTTCCGCTGTGTTACCTTGGCGTGCACTGTGAAATCCCGGGTCTGGTGCTTCTGTAGATGTTTCTTCACGGAAGTATCTTCCTGCATGTGTTCTTTAATGCGCATGCGCAGTTTTCTTGTGCTTCCTATGTAGGATGCGCCACATTTTCCACAGATGAAATTGTATACAAAATAGGCCCTCTGGCACAATTCAGAGTCATTGATGGGGCAGTTCGATAATGTGCACTCCTCGGAGTAGCGAGAGGCGTTGTTCTTGGACAGAGCTTTTCTCAGGGAAGGGCCGATGTGCACTATATGTATGTCGAGTACTTTCCTGCGGACAACGTGTTGCATTGCTTCAGCAGTTCTGTCGTCAAAGTGTGGTAGCTTTAGGAAGCACGTGTCGGACTTGGGCGTATGTTGGTCGTTCCGGGATTTATTGATCCTGGTGTTCTTTAAGCGCCATTGTTTAGCTAAAGATGGTGGGTAGCCAGTCAAGGTTAGATCTCTGAGGAACTGCTTGGTGTTGACGGCTTTTGTCGGTCACGTTGCTGCAATTGTTGCGTGGCACCTTGGGCAAGTGTCTTCTACTATAGCCTATGGCAGATCGAAACCTTGTGAGTGGATTTGGTAGACGGAAACTGAAAGAAGTCCGTCGTATATGTGTGTGCGTGTGTGTGTGTGTGTGTATGTGTACGTGTGTGTGTGTACGTGTGTGTGTACGTATGCGTGTGTTTGTCCCCACCCTCAACGTATCTTGGCAACCGGTGCTGAAGTGTTTACGTCCCTGTAAAGTAGCGGTCCGGCAAATGGGACCGATAGAATAAGTACTAGGGTTACAAAGCATAAGCCCTGGGGTCGATTTGTTCTCGACTAAAGGCAGTGCTCCAGCATGGTCGAAGTCAAATGACTGAAACAAGTAAAAGAATATGCATACATACCTAGACGCATTCATATAAATTAATGAGTGTGTGTGTGTGTGTGTGTGTGTGTGTGTTTGTGTGTGTGTGTAAAAAATATTAAAATATTTTTTATGCAGGAAGGAAATGTATACATGGGAAGTTTTCGTAGCAGAAGTACTTGTAAATTCTTATCGCGTGTGTGTGCAAAAAACCTGACCAATTTATGCAGAAACGGACACTAAAGATTAATTTTTTGATTACAACATTAGTTCACGTAGTTAACCTTATGTACATCATCTTTCTTTGTAAGCACTGATTGCAAATGATGTGAGCAAGAACATACGCACACGATTTCTAGGAAAAGCTTGTTTGGCAGGTCCTCCCAACTTGGTGTGATAAGGGAATTAATGTTCTGTTTGACAGGCAGCAATTTGATGGTTATAGGAAAAAGAAAAGAAAATGTTCGTTGGGTGATGAATCTTACAGGATTGTCGCTCGAGGGTGAAAAGGGTTGGAGGAGAGGAGGATAATTAATTAGGGGCCGAAAAAAATGAGCGTTGGCAGATGGATACAGTATGAGTGAGAAGTGGAAAATAAACGAGAGATTTATGAGTGTTTGATTGGATGTCAGATAAGATTAACTAAATCCGTGAAGAATGATACACTATGGTAAGGAGTGGAAGATATAGAGGCCCGTGAATAAGAGTTTGGGTTGTGTGGGTCAAAAACGAGAAGAAATAGCGGTTTCAAGTTTGGCACAAGGTCAGTATTTTGGGGGGAGAAAATCGATTCCCTCAACCCCAGTACTCAAGTGGTGCTTATTCTACCGATACCGAAAGGATGAAAGGTAATGTTGACCTCGGTGGAATTTGAACTCAGAACGTGAAGATGTGCGAAATGCAGCTAAGGATTTTGCCTGGAGTATTAACGATTCTTCCAGCTTATGATGAACAGAAATATTGAAATATCAGTATGAAAAACATTGTTACATTATAACTGATGAATTTGGTACTTTAAAAAATGAAATTACGCGCTTAGGATCATTGAGGTGGTCATGGGAGTCTGACTTTTCTTTGAAATGTTTGCTGTTTAAATACATTTTTGAATTTCGTTTTTGGATTTGGTTTGCAAGATTCTTTATGAGTTCGTGTATTGAGGCATATTCTGTTGTGTCTGGGGAGAGTAATTTTCTTTTTGTGCCTTATCATTTAACACACTCACCGGTAAAATTTCCACTTTTTTCTTATTTTTATTGTCCTAAAATTTTCGTTGTGTCTAGCAACCTTTTCAGTAGTTTTGACTCTCTAGTTTTTACCGGTGAGTGTGTTAAATAATAAGACACAAAAAGAAAATGACTCTCCCCAGACACAACAGAATATATTTTTGAAATTTTATTTTAAAATTGGGAAAAAAATGCTTTTCTGTAGGTTTTTTTTAATTAACAATAAAAATACCTGTGAACTACACATCCAGAAAACGGCTGCTCCAGTTCACGTTTTCGTTTTCATTTTTGAGTCCCGTGTGAATATTTCAAAAACCTTAAATATCATACAAGAAAAGTCACGCTAGTAAGTTCAGTTTTAATTACTTATCTATTGTAGTTGTTGTTATGTTTGAGCTCCCACAGGCCGGCCGTATTCGAGAAGATCTTTAATCAAATATTTCCCAGCCTTTGATCAAAGATATGTTAGTTTTATTCTGTTTTTCTGCATGTGGTACAACATTGTAGACTGTACCCTTTCTTTTTTCTTAGGGCGGTAAGGGTGTGTTCTAAACGAGATTGCGGTGATAATTTTATTGTCGTGTTAGTCTAACCCACAATTAGTCATGATCACTTGGCACTCAGATCAAACGCCTTCCAACACGACTTCTCCGTCCATACTTACTTTTCTACTTAAGCTCACCCCACTCAATGGAGCGTAGATCATCAACGATTTTTCTTCACTATTCACCTATCTGGACTGTCTTTTCTGTTTCTCTCGGTTGGATTCTTGCTTTTCCCTACAGTTTCATTTTGGATTTTTCTGCACTGCGTCAGATATTTCCTCGAGGATAGGGCTTTCGCTACCACGTTTAGTTGGTTTTGAATTATCATCGCTGCTCCCATAACTTCAGTTATTCTTAGACAGTAATGTTGGCTCTATACAAACGCATTTTTAGTGCCGGGATGAAGTCGCCTGTATTAGTCTGGCCTCCGTCTTTTGATCTGTCCAGCATGAAAGGTAGACCTTACAAGGTGCTTGCACTCTGCTAGCACAGCTCTTGCGATCATTGAAGCAGACAATTCAAAAAGACGCGACAAGGATTTGACCTTGTGATGGCCACTCCGTTCATATCTTTCCTATTTTTAAAAAATATAATACCGTATCCAGTCATATTAAATTCTTCCACGAAGAAAATTTTAGGACAGTATTAGGCTACTTGAAGGAGATTTGACTGCTAATTCGCACACGTAATATTTTATCGAGGACTAAGGCAGCGAGCTGGTAGAATCGTTAGCACGTCGAACAAAATGCTTAGCGAAATTTCGTCCGTCTTTACGTTCTGAATTAAGATTCCATCGAGGTCGACTTTGCCTTTCATCCGTTTGGGGTCGATAAAATAAGTACCAGTTGAGTTCTGGGGTCGATCTAATCGACTTACCCATTCCCCTAAAATTGCTGGCCTTGTGCCAAGATTTGAAACCATTATTAAGGCGGCGAGCTGACAGAATTATTAGCAAGCCGGGATGATGCTTAATAGTATTTTGCCCGTAGCTACGTTATTGAGTTAAAATTCCGCCGAGGTCTACCGTTTATTCTTTCGGGATCAATAAATTAAGTTCCAATCAATGTTTTCAACTAGTCCCCTTCCACAGAAATTCAGGCCTTGTGCCTTTAATAGAAAGGATTATGAAGGCGGTGAGCTGGCAGAATCGTTAGCAAGTCGAGAAAATGTTTTGCAGCATTTCGTCCGTCTTTATATTCTGAGTTCAAATTCTGTCGAGGTCGACTTTGCTTTATCCCTTTTCGGAGTCGTTAAAATAAGTACTAGTCGAGAACTGGGGCTGATGTTATCGACTTAACCCTTCTCTCGAAATTGCTGGCCTTGTGTCAAAGCCAAAATTTAAAACCATTATTTTACCGAGGACAAGTTCCTCAGAGTGTCCTACATTTTCAAGATCACAGAATATCTATCAGAAATTTTTGCAGATTTATGGTTGCTTTTTCGCGTAGGCCGATCGCTCACGTAAAGTATTCCGTTTTTTCCTTTTTTCACAAGTTATTTCCGTTATATTTACAAACAAAAGCGAAAGCTATGAAATGCTCTGTCACGGAATATAATTCCTTCTTGAAACCGGTCTTTTATTTAGAATCGAAACGGAGTCAATAGACCGTTCGAAGGTTTCGTATTTGTGATCCACTTCAAGTCTATAATGAAATTCAGTTTATCTTCAAATCCTTTACACAGTTTTAGTCAATTTTGGAGAGCAAGCATTCCAGATATATGAGTGCTCTGGTACTGGTCCTTTGTTAAAGGAAATCAATTTTCCAATATTAGATTTCAAAATTCTACATCTCTTGAACTCTATGAGAACTGTGAGTACAACAACTTTCAGCATAGTTACGTAAGAATACGACCCGAAAGATGACAAGGAAAACAAAAATGTCTTTAAGATGAATCTATATATTTTCGTTTACATTATTCTGAATCAAAAGTATTGAAATATATATATATGTATATATATATATATATATAATATATATATATTATATATATATATTATATATATATATATATAAATTTATATATAGAGGGCATTATACATACATGCCAGAGAGCATTATACATACATGCCACACGCTAAGAGGGACAATTAGTCATTTCTATCAGAAATATTACTAATCCCACCGAATGCAATTTTTCAAAATAAGACATTTAAAAAATATAGACCTGTATCACAGTGATTTCATACTTACGTATTCATCAGCAGGCCTGAATGTATCATAAATAAACGACCCTGCCCCGTTTAAGCCGATCAGCTAACTGATCAACATCAACGAAGCACATGGGTGAGTTTACATATATTACATCCTGTAAATGGCATACTTTTACGAATTGCATTTCGGGAGAGGAAAAGTTTTTTCGGAATAAAAATTTAGCAATTAAGGACAACTACTTAATTAAGTAGTTGTCCTTAATTGCTAAATTTCTATATATATATATATATATATATATATATATATATATATATGTAATATGTATGTATGTATATGTATATATATATATGTATATGAATATATATATATATGTATATATATATATATATATACACATACATGCATACATACGTACATACATACATACACACACATATATGTATATATAATATATATATATATATATATATATATACACATATATATATATATATATGTATATATACATACACATATGTATACACATACGCGCGCGCATGTGTGTGTGTGTGTGTGCGCGCGTGCGCGCGTGCAGGAATTCAGTTGTCATTGCGTGTTTAGATTTTCAATAATCCTTATAGATATCCAGGAAATTTACACAAATGTTTTATAGAACCTGAATCTCCGTTTTATTTGTCGGTAGATAGGCAGAATCGTAAGAGCATCGAGAAATATAAAAATTAGGAATGAAAAATTAAAAAAAAGGAAAGAAACATTTGCAGTATTTCTTCTGACTCTTTACGTTCTGAGTTCAAATACTGCTGGGTGTCAACTTTGCCTTTCATCCTTTCGGGATTAATAAAATAGAGTATTCTTTTCTACTCTAGACATTTTTGGGGAGAGGCCAGTCGATTAGATCGATTAGTTCGACCCCAGTACGGATGAAAGGCAAAGTCGACCTCGGCGGAATTTGAACTTAGAACGCAGCGGCAGAAGAAATACCAATTTCTTTATTGCCCCTCAACAAAAATATTTAGGACTCCCCCCCCCTACATCCATGATTTCTGGGAGTTGTTCTATAAATTTTTTGGTCAGTAGTATGAGGTTAAGCGTTTGACCAGTCTAATAGGTATTCTCTGTGACGGTAGCCTGCAGGAGGTTAATATTATCTTCCCTGTTTGCCAGGACTGCCGCCATCAAGCACATAGGGTTAACTCCGGGTGGAATTCTTGGTATTCTCACTTTTGATGTTCTCT
>NC_043020.1:23193769-23196269 GCF_006345805.1 Octopus sinensis
TCGATAAATTAAGTACCAGTTACGCACTGGGTCCATATAATCGACTTAA
Organism: Octopus sinensis; assembly: GCF_006345805.1. NCBI lineage: Eukaryota > Metazoa > Mollusca > Cephalopoda > Octopoda > Octopodidae > Octopus > Octopus sinensis. The sequence continues at coordinate 23,193,819 of NC_043020.1, forward strand.
TCTGTTTGTCTATCCTTGTTTGTCTTCTCTGTGCTTAGCCCCTTGTGGGTAGTAAAGAAATAAGTATTTCGTCTTGTCTTTATGTTCTGAGTTCAAATTCCGCCGAGGTCGACTTTGCCTTTCATCCTTTCAGGGTCGATAAATTAAGTACCAGTTACGCACTGGGGTAGATATAATCGACTTAGTCCGGTTGTCTGTCCTTGTTTGTCTTCTCTGTGCTTAGCCCTTTGTGGGTAGTAAAGAAATAAGTATTTCGTCTTGTCTTTGTGTTCTGAGTTCAAATTCCACCGAGGTCGACTTTGCCTTTGAACTAAGAACGTAAATACAAGACGAAATACTGCTAAGCATTTCGCCCGGCGCGCTAACGTTTCTGCCAGCTCGTCGCCTTGATCTAACTTCTGTGAGTTCAACGACCAAATCACAAGGCTACGTGCCTATATATTAAAACACATTTGCGAATTTTCTAGAGAAACACAGATGCTTTTTGTCACATAAAATCTAAGCGGCAATGCATCATAAGGGGATTATTTATTCATGAAATTAAAATTCAAACGAAAATCTCAAAAACCAAAAGGGAAAATACCATTATATTTTCACAATTATATTTTTTCCTCTGTTCTTTAATGAAACAAAGCATAATAGCAATAATTAATATTGCTGTCATAATTAATTTGTTTATTTAATTACTTCTTATATGTCTTTTGTATAAATTTTTTATGGTGTAATAAAAGTGGCAATTTAATGTGAACTGTATGTCACATTTGAAACAGGGCGTGTCCGAGATTGGGCTAATTAACGATCCTGAATAATTTCAAAGTTAATTGTGTGTGTGTGTGTGGTTAAGGAGGTTATTTTGTAATCACTCAGTTCCAGGGTTCAGTTCCACTCCGCGGCACCTGTGCAAATGTCTTCTGCTACCGTTCGGAATGCCTTTTTAATGAATTTAGTGGACGGAAACTAGGTGGAAGCCCGTCGTATATATAAATGAAGACAGACGGATAAACAGATAGATTAACATATAAACAGATAGACAGAAAGACAGACAGACAGACAGATAGATAAATAGATGCATAGAATGACAGACAGAACGATAGATAGGTAGATAGATAGATAGACAGACAGATAGGTGGACAGACAGACAGATATATATATATAGAGAGAGAGATAGATAGATAGATAGATAGATAGATAGATAGATAGATAGACAGACGGGGGATAGATAGACAAACAGACAGATAGATAGATAGATATGTTTCTTTATTAGCCACACAGGGCTGCACACAGATAGAACAAATTACAAGGTAGAGCTTTTCTTTTGAAGGTATTAAAAAAAAAAAAAAAAAAAAAAAAAAAAGGAAGGGGGAGGTTCGATCAAAAGGGATCGTAAAAGGAGAGAAAGAGGACAAAAATAAGGGGGGTTAAAAAAAAAAAAAAAAAAAAAGGGGGGGAGAGGAAAAAAAAATGATCAATAGGGATCGTTATCACAGAAATGTCAATATGAAGTGTAAAGGGGAGGACAGGTGAGGTTTACCCGTGGAAAGAAAAGCCTGCGGAAAAGACCACGGTAACCTCGGTCAATGAAGTCACATTTTATATTTCTTTTTTTTTTTTTTTTTTTTTTTTGCAAATAAGCAACTCTCTGTTTTCGATTTCTGGGTTCATAGGACTATGCTCAAGGTGGCTTCGTCATTCATACGTGCCATTCTTGCTACATTCACCCATCTTTTTTTAAAACATTCGCTAGACAAAACTTGCCTCTCTACTCTCACTTTCCTTTTCAAGTGGTACTTGAAGAAGTTGATGAGAGATTGACCAGAGAGGAAAGTGTTTGTCACCAATCCTTTCAGACGCGTCCACCAGATACATTCTTTCGCCATAGCCACAAGGATGATGAAAATAGCTCTTCCTTCCCGTTTGAAGGAAGGAGGCGTGACAATATTGACGATAGACTCAGCTGATAAACCGACTCGCCCCACACGTGACAGCAGTTGTTCGACATAAGCCCACAGGTCGGAAATTGTTGGACACTGAACGAGTGCGTGCAGAACGGTTTCGTCGCTCTGACCGCATCTCGGGCAGGTCGGCCCCGTGTTTCTCGAGCCGTGTCTGTAGAGCTTATCCCGAACGGGTAGCGCTTCTCGGTAGCACTGCCAGGCCAGGGATCTCTGGAAGTTGTCCATGGGCCCTGGCCCGAAAGTCGTCCCGAACAGGCGGGTCAGGTACTCCTCGTCGACGTCCAGGTTCGCCCCGAGCTCGTCGTCGTACCTCCCCTCCACTAAACCCCTATAGAATGCTTTGGTTGTGTTGAAGTCACTAAGGTCGACCCAGGACGGCAGAGTTGCTTGAGAGCAACGCGACACTCGCGGTGCCATTCGCCCTTCCTCGGCCTCTTTTTGATCCACGACTGCAGTTCGGTCATGGAGACGAGCTGCGGGAAAGCGTGCCTCACAA
>NC_043020.1:23198769-23203769 GCF_006345805.1 Octopus sinensis
TCTACGTTTTTGTATTCTTATTGGTGTCACGTATTCTGTATTTTTGTTGTTCGTGTACTTCGTTCGTTTTCTGTCCTCGTGTTGTATACATTCGAAGCTTTCTTCCAGGGGATCTAATGCGCTTGGCTTAGATTTCCCTTGGCGGGCTGGCCATATCGGAGCAATCTCAAGATTAATCAGCCGAAATTGCTAAGATGATCTGGTTCTTGACTGATGACTGAGGGCTTCGAATGTCCCGTCCTGTGGTTCTTGTGTCGTCTCTGTGGTGTTTCATGTTCTTGTCCATGTCTGTAATTATTTTTACTGTTTACCTATATATATATATATATATATAAAATGAGATAGGGGTTGAAAATTCAACCCACCATGGGATAATATATATCCAATATACTGCTAGATAGGTACCCAACAAAATTAATACATAGATGTTAAAAATTGTCAAACAATCAGTTCATCTATTGCATTATATGGGTAAAGGTAATAATATTACCTTAAATTAATACTACAAAATTAGAGAATGGAGAAATATACTTAAATCAGTAAAACATCAACTATCCGATGATACTCAATCCATACTTTAATACACCATTACATATGAGTAAAGGCAATACATAAAATGAAATGAGATATACAGTAATAGTAAAAGATAAAGAGATATAAGTAAAAAATTTTCAAATATAATATGCAAATAAATCAAAACTGACAGCTGTTTCGGCAGTGAGGACAGTCATACCTCATTTAACCTATAAGCCATAAAGGCAGGTATAAATGAGGCATTAACAAGGATGCCCCACGGCCTCTTCAGAGAATTAAATTAAATTTGTTATAATAGTGAAAAATATTATACAATCATATACATATAAATATAAAAATATAAAAATGTAAAATATAAAAACTTATACATCATAAAGCTACACTTATATAATAATACACATTTGTACAAAAAAGGAAGGTAAACAGAACAAAATAAAACAAAAATATAAATAGTGTATATATTAATATCAATAAGTACCGATATTATACATATTTGGCTAATAGTTTTTTTTAATATATATAAAAAAAAAAAAAAAAAAAAAAAAAAGGCTAACATATATGGAGATGAAAAATAATAATTAAATCCGTGGTACAGTTCATAAGATTCTAAAGCTATAAAAGTTAATAAAAATTACTATTATTACACAATTGAGTAGTAGGGTGTATATCGGGGCAACTATGAATAGCATAAAACAAAGATGGAATTATCACAGATATACTTTTAGGAATAAAAATAGAATGTACTCTACAGGGCTAAGTGCATACATTTGGGAGCTTAAAAATAAGAACTTAGATTTTAGATTAAACTGGAAAATACTAACTTCAGCACCTGTGTATAATGGAAAAAATAAAAAATGCTCTCTATGTATTAATGAAATTTTCTTCATTATTAAAGCGGGTCGGCAAATTATTAACAACATTAATGAAAAAAACTCTTTTGTATTCATGGCTACCGTTCACCTTTCTAGATTCAAATAGAACTTAGCACTTCCACTATTATTAATTTTTTAACTCCCTTCTTTAACTAAATATACCTGTGGTCTTCTATATTTCTAATATACAATTTATATATTTTATAATTTTATAATTTTTATAGCTACATTTGTATAATAATTAATGGATGTGTCTAGTATTATTGGTTTCTTGTTTTTTATATTGTGGTTTTTTGTTTGTTTTTAAGAGAATTGCAATATGACATAAAATAACATATTCATTTTGGTACTTGCCTTGTAATGTGATTTTTGAAGTTTTCCAATATTGCATAGTATATTGCATAGTATAATATATATCTTGGGTAGATACCTAGCTCTGGATAATGTAATGATATTGTATAATATGTAATATATGAGAGCCTTTTGTGAGTTTGGTGGGTTTAGGTTGAGATTATAGGTTTTTTGTATGTGTTTATTTGGAAGGTTTTTATTGTATATTTGGTCTTTTTGTACTCACCTTAATTTGTATCTTATGCTATTCACTGATAAACCTTTTTCATTTTTTTCATTTTCTCATTTACATGCATATGCTTTATAATTATTACCAGCCTCTAATATTTAGTTTATATCTATAGTCTCTGGATCTGTACTTTAAACTATCCTTCCATACATATTTACTTTCAACAATATAACATATATATTCACTCTATTTATATTTTTTATTTATTTTCCATTTTATTGTAATATTATCAATTTTTGCATCTAGTCTTCTATTTATTATTTATTGCCTATTTAAGTGTAGATGTTTACATACATATCAAGTCATCTAATTTGCTACCTATTTATTTTTTACTTATTTACTTATACTGGGGTAGTTTTATACATACATATCTATCATTTATTTTATTTAATTTTAATAATATATGAATACATATATACTGGTTTGTACTACTTATAATTATGTGTATAACCGTATTTATTCCTTCGTATTTATTCCTTCTTATTTATTTTATCTCTTTTCATCTTAAGTCTTTATAATATAAAATTTATTTAAAATTTCTGTGATGTTCTCATAAGCGTTTACATTAATACTTCCCCTTCTATTCTTTAATGCCTAAACTGGTATATTATGGCACTATATTTATTAAGTTAATAAGTGACTTATTTATAATTTTAAATTAATATATATTTTATATTTTATATTTTATAATTTAGCGTACTTAAAACCATAACAAACTTACGATAAATCTAACAACCGTATGTTACCTCTGCAACAAACCGGTGTTATAAATTTTAAGTTACCCATGAAATAAGTATCTGACTTAGTAACATACTGATATTTAAAAAATATATTTATATCTAAATTAATATTTTATGGAAGCATGGATGGTTCTTCTTTTGTTATTGAGGCACAGTTATAATTTTGAAGGACTAAATTGTAGCATAGTTGCTTCCCTTTTTGTTTATCTATGTGCTAGTTGTTGCTTGTAATTATGTATGTGTATAAGTGTATGTATATACATATTACTATGTGTGTATGTGCGATTGATCTGTAGATGCGTGTGTGAATATTGGCGTTCCCTGACTAACCAACCGTATAATTTTCTTTTGTGATTTAAATTTCAAACCAATAGCCAATAGAATTAATCTATATTTTCTTTACCTAGTGGTCAGCATTTCTTAACTCATAGTTATTTCGATCTTGTAAGGATGGACTTGGTGCTAACTTAACTGTATCTATTTTTTATTATATTTTTTTTTTATTATTATTATTATTATTATTATTATTATTATTATTATTATTATTATATTATTATTATTATTATTAATAGTAATTTTTATTACTTTTATAGCTTTAGAATCTTATGAACTGTACCACGGATTTAATTATTATTTTTCATCTCCATATATGTTAGCCTTTTTTTTTTTTTTTTTTTTTTTATATATATTAAAAAAACTATTAGCCAATATGTATAATATCGGTACTTATTGATATTAATATATACACTATTATATATTTTGTTTTATTTTGTTCTGTTTACCTTCCTTTTTTACAAATGTGTATTATATTATATAAGTGTAGCTTTATGATGTATAAGTTTTTATATTTTACATTTTATATTTTTATATTTATATGTATATGATTGTATAATATTTTTCACTATTATAACAAATTTAATTTAATTCTCTGAAGAGGCCGTGGGCATCCTTGTTAATGCCTCATTTATACCTGCCTTTATGGCTTATAGGTTAAATGAGGTATGACTGTCCTCACTGCCGAAACAGCTGTCAGTTTTGATTATTTGCATATTATATTTGAAAATTTTTTACTTATATCTCTTTATCTTTTTACTATTACTGTATATCTCATTCATTTTATGTATTGCCTTTACTCATATGTAATGGTGTTATTAAAGTATGGATTGAGTATCATCGGATAGTTGATGTTTTATACTGATTTAAGTATATTTCTCCATTCTCTAATTTTGTAATATATATATATATATATATATATGTATTTATCATAGACATATATAATGGGCTTTATACATTTATTTGTGTATTATTGATATAAATTTTCAGATATCAATTTTCTGGGTGCGTTCATGGTACAGTATAATCGATGGATTAGTTAATGCCATCGGTAATTAATGATTTGAGTAATTGGATATGATAACATCCTCAAACGTCCCTGGTCTAACAATTAGATTAGCGATGATACATATTTAATTTAAATTACAATTGTCATTTTTCTTACTCTAATCATAGATCTTTTACTTCTTTCTCTCTCCATATTTTTTGATGCCTAGAAGATATCCATTTATATTATTATTTATTTTCTATATCCGTCCAATTATTTTTCCCCATTTTATTTACATCGTATTTTACTTACGCTGCTTTGAGTTTCATTGGATTTATATTTCATTTATTTTGATTTGTGTAGGTTTATCTCCTGAAATTAGCGCTTGTGTAATTTATTATACCACCCTCTTTATGAACCATAGCTTCGTATACCATTTCAGCAATTCCAATGATACATAGTTGTATATTTTAGGTCTTATGTAGTCTTAGTATTAGAAAACATGTCATATATTTTAATCGTCTATTCATGAATGAATAAATCACCATGGAGAATCAACTGAAATATTACACACTCACACACATACAGACACACTCACATATTTATACATATTTGTATATATACACGTACATATACTATACATATATATATATCTACAAATGAATGACAACCGTTTCGTTTCTATATACATACATACATACATACATACATACATACATACATACATACATACATACATACATACATACATAAAAAAATAATAAAGGCGCCCTTTTAAAGCCTAGCCAGGCTCATGGGCCCGGTTTCCCGGTATGTGTTGAAATATCGTTCAACCAATAAAATATCTTTTACAAACGAATCGCGCTCTTCGTCTTGACTGTTTACCTTTATGAAGAGTTACGTCAATCCTTTTTAAAATATCGTTATAATTATTATTATCATTATTATTAAGG
>NC_043020.1:23206269-23213769 GCF_006345805.1 Octopus sinensis
CTTCTTAACCACATAGAATGAAATGCAAATTTGAGCTCGGCGAAATTTGAACTCAAAACGTAAAGACGGACGAATTGTCTCTTACCATTTCGCCCGGTATGCTATGGATTTTGCCAGCTCGCCATCTTAATGATAATGATTACAAATTTTGGCCCAAGGACAACAAGTTCGGTGAAGGAGTAAGTGGATTGCGTGAACCCCAGTGTTCAACTGGTACTTATTTCATCGACTCCGAAAGGATGAAAGATAAAGACGACCTCGGCGAAATTTGAACTCAAAACGTAAGGACTGACGAAATGCCTCTTTGCTTTTTGCCCGTCGGGCAAACGATTCTGCCGATCGCCACCTTAATAATAATAATAATAATAATAATAATAATAATAATAATAATAATAATAAATGCCCTGATGCAGTACCAGGCAGTGGCTCTCATGGCTTCTGATCTTAACTGATTGGAAGTGTTATCATGTACATTGTTTTGCCTTGGTATAAAAGATGGGCTACAGCAAATATTCTGCTCAATACCACAGATTTGCTTGTCAGTTGTTTGACCTTAACCAGTTGAGCATGTCCCTTTGTGGCTGACGATATGTGCATCTCTGATCACGAGCAGAAGTAGTGGGGGAGCATCATAGCCATGTGTTGAGAGGGATTCTTTGGGGTTTGAATAATTCACCTCTGGAAACATGGGTGGTTCTTTCAACATCCTTAAACGACCCTTATTCAGGGACCGTTTGAGCGGGATGGGTTACTCGACCTGAAGAAAATTCTAACTGGGCCCCACCTGCAAGGTCATGTGCTGTTTATCTTGATATGAGATCACCATGTCGTGCACATATGGTTGTGATGCATGTGCCTGGTGTACCCTTATCAGATGGGTAGTCATGATGGGTATACTGGGCTTCGTATATTGTACCCCAGTGTCACTTTAATGGCATGAACTGCTCTCTCACTCAATAATAATAATAATAATAATAATAATAATATTTTAAAAGGATTGACGTAACTCTTCACAAGACGAAGAGCGCGATTCGTTTGTAAGATATTTTATTGGTTGAAGGATATTTCGACATTAAGTCTGTCTTTGTCAAGTTCAAAATAAGAAGTGATAAAAAATCAAAATTATAGAAATTTAAACGTTAAAGTATGAACGAGAGCAACCAGCGTCCACGCGTTGATGGAAGGACATCATCAGTTTTTAAGTTACAATTTTATAACAGGCGAAAAGAAAAAGACAGAAAGAAGACGACAGAAAAAAGAGAGGAAAGAAAAAAGAGAAGAAGTATATTTAATCAGACAGTTCTGTATATATTTGATGATATTCTCCTGTCATCTTATTCATTCCTCCAGGGCGTGATGTTAATAATCTGCAAGCATATTTCTCCCCATGCATTATGAAAAGTGAAAGCTAAGCAGATTCGGAATATTTTCTGAGAATATGCACTTTCAAGTCTTCTTCAAAACTGCAGCCGCTTGAAACGAAAAAAATCGACCCCAGGACGTATTTTTGGTAAGCCTAGTACTTATTCTATCGGTACTTTTGCCAAACCGCTAGTTTACATGGGCATACACAATCCAACATCGTTTGTCAAGCGATGGTATGTGTGTGGAGTGTCTGTCTGTCTGTCTGTCTACATACATATCTATCTATCTATCTATCTATCTATCTATCTATCTATCTATCTATCTATCTATCTATCTATCTATCTATCTATCTATCTATCTATCTATATCTATATCTATATCTATATCTATCTATCTATCTATCTATCTATCTATCTATCTATCTATCTATCTATCTATCTATCTATCTATCTATCTATCTATCTATCTATCTATCTATCTATCTATTGATTTGCCCCACCTTTGTTTTTGTTCACGATCCCTTTTCATCGGAATTCGTCCCCCTACCGGTTTCCTTTTCACGATCCTTTTGGATCAGAATTCGCCCCCATTTTTTCCTCCTTTTGTTCGTCTTCTGTCCCTTCTGTGTGGCCATTAGAGAAATATATGTATGTATGTATGCATGTATGTATGTATGTATGTATGTATGTATGTATGTATGTATGTATGTATGTATGTATGTATGTATGTATCTACCTATCTATCTCTCTATCTGTCTATCTAAATGTAAGTATATATGTATGTATGTATGTATGTATGTTTGTATGTATGTATGTATGTATGTATATATGTGTGAGTGTGTGTATAACTGGTTAAATGTGTTGGCAACCATTAGGAGTCATTCGTGACTTTCGGCTGGGTACGTAGTTACACCTATTGACCTCTGATGATATTTCATCTGTTAACTATTGATTTCATGTAGGCCACTGTTTATACACATTACCATCTATTTACGTCTGATCTTGTTCATTTGTCAATTCTTGTGCTTCTAGTTCGAAATTTATTTTCAACTTGATTAATGCGATTCACTTTTACAGATTTCTATCGCTGTATTATTATAGTGTCATGTAGTTGTATGGAAGAGCTAAGGGGCAGAAAATGTGTGAGTGCTTTCGAAGTTTTAAATATATGTTCGATAGGATGAAAAGAAAAAACGAAGGAAGATAAAGAAAAGAACAACAGCTCAACGAATAGACATGCTTTTATGAATTGTTGCAAATGATACGGCGATGGCAACACCGCAAGGAACGACTTATGAATAGATTCTTAAGAGGCTGGCAGTATTTCAGCTGGATCATCTTCCTGAAAGAAATATGCTGAGCGAGGGCATTGTGCTCGTGTTGTCATTAACGTCATGGCATCACTTATATCGGCTCCGCCATCATGAATAACCTCCTTTGAGCGCTTGACATCTGATATAGCGAAAAACAGTAACTGCACTAGCTCGGTAAAGAACACACACACACACACACACACACACACACACACACCACACACACACACACACACACACACACACACACATATATATAAATGTCACCGCGTGTGTACCGTTGGCGATTTTTTCCTCTGTCTTTCCTTTGGATCTTTCCTTCTATGTTTCCGACGAAGAGCTTTCCGTCTATCCTGAGCGTCCAATAATACAATATTTGTTCCACGTCCTCGCGTTGTTGTGTTTTTTTGTGCTTTCTTGTTTGGATTAACTATATATATATATATATATATATATATATATAATATATATATGTGTGTGTGTGTGTGTGTATATATAGGCGCAGGCGCGTCTTTATAGGTGCAGGTATGACTTTACAGGCACATGCAGGGTTGTGTGGTAAGAAGATATATATATATATGCTGAAACAAGTAAAAGAAAGAAAGAAGAAAAATACACACATACGCTTACACAAACATACACATATACACAAACATACACACATACACAAACATACACACATACACAAACATACACACATACACAAACATACACACATACACAAACATACACATATACACAACGTCCCATGTGGTAGGCTTGAAAACTGCTAAGAAATATCTCTCCTAGCAATCAAGCGAAGCCTGGTTAACGCACAAATACAAAATATATATCCACCAATGCGTTGTGGTCTACCTCGTTCTCATTGTATAGTGGCTGTGTGGTAAGACTTCTGCCCCGACATCCGAAACTCTGAGTTTTATTATGGCAACCGACTAAATGTCACATATGTTATATATATTGGGTTGTCAGGAAAGTTCGTGCCGATTTTTAAAAGAAAGAAAAAGGTCAATAAATACTTGCCATTACATTTTTAATCAACCAAATATGAACCATTTTGTTGCACAATGCGTCTCCATCTTTTCTTTAAATGAAAATACCCTCTTCCCAGAATTGAAGGGGTTTCATGGCGAAGAATTCATCAAGGTATCTTTTTACGTCATCCAAGAAATTGAAATTTTTACCATTAAGACTATTCTGCAGAGACCTGAATAAGTGGAAATCCGAAGGGGCAATATCTGGTGAATATGGAGGGTGGGGTAACACATCTCAGCCGAGCTGAAAAAGTTTTATCTGGTTCCCAAATCATCAAGTGCCGAAAATGAACTTTCTTATCTTCCATTTTATAGGGTTACAGAATTAAAACAGGTTATAGGAACATAAACCTTCTTCCACGAAAAGATAGCTTAAACTGTGCCCTAAATGGAGGTGTAGTCAAATCCTTATTTTATGAACTCAACCATGTTCTAAAATAAGTGGAAAGGTAAGCTACTATAAATCGGACAACCCAATATATATAGAGAGAGACAGATGAGTGAAACAAGTAAAAGATAAATCAAATAACTCATCTTGATATACAACGCTGCTTTGAATCTCTTTACGTGGAAATGAAGTTTGAAAACATGTCTTTACATAAGGTCATCTTCAAAGAAAATTCTTTGTTATAACGTTAAAGAAACAAAACCAAGCATTCGCAACAAGCTGTCTAAAGCATATTACTTCGACTTTTATATTTGGTAGTAGTAGTAGTAGTAGTAGTAGTAGTAGTAGTAGTAGTCGTGGTTGTAGTGTGGTGGTGTGGTGGTGGTGGTGGTGGTGGTGGTGGTGATGGTGGTAGTAGTAGTAGTGGTGGATTTGGTGGTGGTGGTGGTGGCGGTAGTAGTAGTAGTGGTGGTGGTGGTAGTAGTGGTAGTAGCAGCAGTAGTAGTAGTAGCAGTAGTAGTATTAGTGGTAGTAGTAGTAGTAGTAGTAGTAGTAGAAGTAGTAGTAGTAGTAGTAGTAGTAGTAGTAGTAGAAGTAGTAGTATACTAGCAGTAGTACTGGTAGTAGTAGTAGTAGTAGTAGTAGTAGTGGTAGTAGTAGTAGTAGTGGTAGTAGTAGTAGTAGTAGTAGTGGTAGTAGTAGTAGTAGCAGGAGCAGCAGCAGCAGCAGTAGTAGTAGTAGTAGCAGCAGTAGTAGTCGAAGCAACACTACTCCGTGCAGCCAAAATACAGCAGTGTCCATATGTAAAAACAAACGCATATAAAAGACTCTGGATGTCTCTCTGTTTGGTAACTTCCATTATGTCGCAGTTTACTAGAAGAAAAGAAGAAACAAAAAGACGAAAGAAAAATTCAGTAAATCTTGAATTTATGAAAGATAACCTGAAACGTGGACGTCTTTTGACGAAGTACATTACCGTTGCCAGCTGTTTTATTGCAATAATATATATATATATATATATATATATATATATATATATATTATATACTTCAGCATATTCTGTTATTTTTACCCTTGATATATGTTTTCAACGTTGAACACAAGCTATTAACTTGGATTCTTTCTGTTAAAATTGCTTTCGAAGTACATTTTTTGCAATGCAATATGGTCGGAATTGTCGTGACAGTGTCAGTTTGTTGATGTGCTGTTACGATAAATGAAAACTGTTTGATATATGACGAAAGCGGGGTTATTCACTTTACTGCATTTGCCTCACGTGTCAAACGTTCGCATGGCGTCCCTGCAAAAATATAATTACATATGTATTCTTTTTTATTCTTTTACCTATTTCAGTCATTTGACTGCGGCCATGCTGGAGCACCGCCTTTAATCGAGCAACTCGACCCCGGGACTTATTCTTTTGTAAGCCCAGTACTTATTCTATCGGTCTCTTTTGCCGAAACGCTAAGTAACTGGGACACAAACACACCAGCATCGGTTGTCAAGCAATGCTAGGAGGACAAACACAGACACAAACACATACATATATACGACGGGCTTCTTTCAGTTTCCGTCTACCAAATTCACTCACAAGGCATTGGTCGGCCCGAGGCTATAGTAGAAGACACTTGCCCAAGGTGCCACGCAGTGGGACTGAAACCGGAACCATGTGGCTGTTAAACAAGCTACCTACCACACAGCCACTCCTGCGCCTATGTATGCAGTGGTTTTCAACTATTTTTTGCTTTTATTTATTTATTGACCCCTTCGTTTACTATTTCACTCTGGCGGACCCCATAGCGATTCGATATTTAAAGACTGATCCTAAAGATACACCTTTCAAAATTCCTGTCCATATTTTGTTTTTCACACATTCTCTGAGAGAACGTGTTTTATTGGCCGGAAACAGATTTAAAAACGTAATACGTTAGAGAACGAAACATAACTGGCTTCTTGCAAGAAATACATCGAAAGCCATTTTTTGACGAGTCTTTAAAACACTTCTGTAGATTTCCAATTAGCTGTTTTGCTTGCGTAAGCACCAGAAAATCATAGAGGCACCCCGGTTGAGAATTGCTGCTTTAACAGCCGACAATTTAGCCTGAAATTTACCAGATGTAATACCATCGCACAAATAAAAATATAAACGTGACCCCTAGTCAATACAAAACCTACAACCACAAATATTTTCCGTTCTCCAAAGAGAATTCTTTTTTAGCCATACATACATACATACATACATATATATATATATATATATATATATATATATATATATATATATTATATATATATATATATATATATTATATATATATATATGTATATTAATTATAATAAAGGGTTAATTGCAACAAGTTGCTCAAAACCACATACCTAAAATATTAGAAATGGCAGCCAAATAGGTCAAAATATAGATGCGCCTTTTTAAAGACTAGCTCATGGGCCCGGTTTCCCGGTTTCTATGGCGTATGTGTTTCCCAACTGGACGGCACGCCAGTCCATCGCAGCGTTACTCCTTTTTGCTAGCTGGGTCGACTGGAGCAACGTGAAATGAAGTGTTTTGCTCAAGAACACAACGCGTCGCCCAGCCCATGAACCGAAATCACAATCTTACGATCATGACGCTTGACACCCTAACCACTAAGCCAGCCCCACCATATATATATATTTATTTATACATATAATGGAATTATGCTGAGAGTACTGGGTCGATCCTCTTGAATGTAGTGATCCTCTAAAATGTGTAGCTTTGCACTTATGTTAGAAATAAATAAGAGGAATAGCAGTTGCTAATTTTCCTTTTGGAATTTCTGGTTTTAGTAAGGTATATCAATTATATAGTATCTTCATGTTTCTGTTTGGAATGGCTGTTTGTTATACATCAACACGAACGAGGAAACAAAGGATGGTTCAAGCGCATGCCATTACAAGTGGCACTTGAAAGAATAATGTATTGATCCTTTCGGTAATCAACTGGTTAATCACCGAAGACAGCACGTGTTAGCTAAATGGAAGAAGGCAATACCGACTTGTTTCTGCCGAAAAATACTGTCTAATTAGAAAACAAATAGGAGAAACAGAATGGCGAAAACATCAAAATTACGATCACGAAGCACTGAAAGAAAACACGATTTATTGAGTCTAGTTAAAGAATACAACGAACCAGAAGCTAACGGCACACCGCCCCGTGGGGGTTGAATGCGAATGATAATTACATTACTGGAAAAAACTGTTTGTTAATATCCCATATGATGATTTCGTTTCCGGCAACAAAGCTTGCAAATAGTCAACTACAACAATGGTATATTGAAATGTTGAGTTCGTATATATATATATTTTTTGTTTTTGTTTTTGTCTGCTTGGCTTCCCATCGTTATACAGCTGAAAAGTAAAATTTA
>NC_043020.1:23218769-23231581 GCF_006345805.1 Octopus sinensis
GGGGGGGGGATATAATCCATCCTTACCTTGGAAGCCCGCCTTCCAAAGTAAGTAGGGAGAAGTATTACCTCGTCCGTTTTCAGGAAGAGCGGGGGGCCACCGAATATTGCCTGGCCTTCTCCTCGGATGCAAATCGCACCTCCACATTAGCGTATTTTCTAAGTCTTATATATCATTGCCTTTTGTTGCGAGTTATTTATAACTTCACTGGGAGGGGTCGCTTTTACTTCATGCCCATCCCTTCGCAAGATTTCCCTATACATGTTCAACTCCGCCTTCTTATCTGTTTTTTCACCAGCCGCAGCAACAAAATTCATTTTTTTTTTTTTCCACCTTCATTTTCCCCATCTTCCGGTTTGCAATATTTAAACTTCTCATTAATTCTTCTTCAGATGTCGTTACGTCTGAAGAACTGAAATCTTCATAAATCATTAAGACGCAAGCAATGCAAAACAAGGGGTGGGGGTGGGCAGCATTAACAAAACTGCCGTAAGGCAGCAAAAATAAGTGTCTCAAGACACCATATTAATAACAAATATAATTCGATTCTTACTTGTACTTACTTGTGGTGACATTCACCTTGGGCGGGTTGAGTCGGCTTCTTCCTTGGAAGAAGTTTCGTGAGAATATGAGGATTTCACAAGCGGTCCCCAACAATCACGCATATGGAGACATCCTGTTTGCCGCAGATTTTACAGGGAATTAAACACACCAGCATCGGTTGTCAAGCGATGTTGAGTGGGGACAAACACGCATACACACACACACACACACACACACATATATATATATATATATATATATACGACGGGCTTCTTTCAGTTTCCGTCTACCAAATCCACTCACAAGGCTTTGGTCGGCCCGAGACTATAGTAGAAGACACGTGCCCAAGGTGCCACGCAGTGGGACTGAACCCGGAACCATGTGGTTGGTAATCAAGTTAATTACCACACAGCCACTCCTGCGCCTACTTATTTATTTTTTCTAAAATTTTCGCTGGTCTTGCAACCTTTTCAAATACAAAAACGAAATATATATATATGTATATACACATATATACATACATGCGTAGGCAGGCATCTATTTACACTCCAGTGTACACGAATGCACGCGTTGATATATATAAAGGTAAATAGATGCTCGCCTTTATGCTCGCTTAGATATACATGCACACGAAAATAATAAATGTTACACAAAGAAAGATGGCATCTCGTACATCTGAGTCTTCTATTTGTTTCTAAATTTCACGTTTCTCGAGCATTCGCGTTCCTATCCACTTGTTTTATTTTTCTACATTCCTCTCTTCTATGTATATATAACATCGATTGGTTCACCCATACAAACACAATATCATCCTTCAGTTCCACTGACAAAAAAATTCTATTTATTCGATAAGCTCTTTCTTTTGAACATTTTCAAGAAAGGACCGCTTCTTTTTTTCTCACAAGTTTGGCATTTCCTATTTATTATTTCTCCAGTGCTTTCATTATAAAGCTGAGTATGTTTATATACTTTTAACGTTCACCGAAGCATGCAAAATGTAATATCCACTCAAAGTCCAGCATTAAATACAAAGTTTTTATGAAGTTTTCTGGATTTGTTTCTTCTTTTGTTAAATACTTTAGAGTTCCTTTAATATTAAAAAAATATGTATTGAAATATTGGCTGTGGTTTCTCCTTGTAAGCACAAGAATATCTACACAGACAAACGCATACATACACAGAGCTATATATATATTATACATGCGCACATGTAGATTTAGATATATGTATCTATCAACGAATCTATCCATCTATCTGTCTCCCTGTTTATCTGTTTCTCTATATATCTCTTCCTCAGTCTGCCTGCCACTCTCTCTCTCTCTAAACACACCCACACGCACACAAACACACATGCACACAAATAGACACACAAAACTCGTTTATAAAATTTTAAAATTTCCGTCAGTTTTTGCTGTGAGGAGCTGAAGAGTCGAAACTCAAACGTTTCAGACCCAGTCCTTCACGAAGAGGAAAGAAAACTTGAAAAGAGATAAATTAAAGAGAGGCAGCAAAGTTTTATATCCTCTAACTTAAAAACACTGGGTGTAAAACACTGTGGCCTTTCGTTCATTTCCCTGCGTTTTATCTTTGCCCTGGAGAAGGATGGAGAAGGACTATGTCAGGACATCTATTTCCCCACATAATATAAGTCTTGCCGACGCAGAACAAGTCAACCCCATTCGACTCTATTTTAATACCGAGTGGTATTAGGGCCACAAACTGGCAGTCGGAGCTCTGGTGAAAATTCTCGGAGTTTCTGTTTCGGCAACCGGCGGCTCCTCGGTCGTTCTGTCCCTGCGTCTGCGGACAATCTGCGGCAAACAGGATGTCTCTACACTCGGGATTGTTGGGGACCGCTTGTCAAATCCACATATTCCCACGAAACTTCTTCCATGAATTCTCAATGGCGAATACAATGCCTCGAGGGTGGTGGAAAGAAGCCGACTCAACCCGCCCAGGGTGAATGTCGCCACAAGTACAAGTAAGTAAGTAGAGTCTGTTTTAAACCGTCCAACACGAAATAACTGTACTCTCCTAGAATCAGTAATCATTACGCACATCCAGTGAAGTTTAAACATAGAAAAGCAGTACCTTGGCATATCTTTAAAGTATTCGTAACATGGTTGCTGACTTTCTGCTTGGATCATATATACTGAACTATTCCCATCAACTGTTTCACATTTTGAAAATGTTGTAACTGAGGAAGGTATTACGTAATATATGTATTTCCTTCTATATATTACGCATATATATATATATATACATATATATATATATACGGCGGGCTTCTTTCAGTTTCCGTCTACCAAATCCACTCACAAGCCTTTTGTTGGCCCGAGGCTATAGTAGACGACACTTGCCCAAGGTGCCAGGCAGTGGGACTGAACCCGGAATCATGTGGTTTGGTTAGCAAGCTGCTTACCACACAGCCTCTCCTAAAACCTTTAAGGTGATTCCCTAACACAACCATTGTTCAATAACTACAAAAATGAAAGAATAATTTGATTTTGAATTATTTACATTGAACTTAAAGTTACGATATTGCTGTATTCAACTGATCTTAAGATTTGATTCTGTCACTATTGGGGTGATTGGTGGAACCTTTCCAGATACGTCTGGTGCATAGAAGACCCATTATATATTGGCGTTAACGTAATTAATGTACTGAACTAAATCAGAAAAAAAAAGAAACAGGCATTAATTAAAATTAAATACATTGTGATGACTGGAATCTAATATCAAAGCTATTAATAGTACTCAAAAATTTCAAGGGAGACAATTTATTTAAAAATTGATATACAGGTGCAGGAGTGGCTGTGTGGTAAGTAGCTTGCTAACCTCACTGACTGAAGAGTGACTTTGCTTACCGTACTACGGTTTGGACGCATTTTCTTCCCGGTAAGAATTTTGCTGTGTTGTTAATTGTTGAATTTCTACTACTGAAAATTTGTCTTTAAACGTTGCTGAACTGTCTTGTTCTCCGGTTTTACCGGGGAATAATTGGATAATTTCTTACCGTTGAACTGTTAGCCATTGTGGCTTTTTATTTACGTGACTATATATAGTCCTGCCAGACTATTTTCGTGCCCCTCCCCCGAATGGGGGTGGGAATTGGAATTTTTGAACTGCTTTTTTGAACTACTTTGGAAGAAAAACTTTCTATAGGTTTCCCAGTTTTGTGGGAACCAATACTCGTAATTTTTGTGTTGTCTAATTTCAACAGAATAATGTCTGTTGAAATTATTCACGAAAGTAGTGCTCTTGAGGAGAGCAATGTTAAAAAATTTTCTGAGGTAGCCGCAACCAGCTCGTCGAGCTATTTAAAAGAATGCAAGAGGAGGGTGGTGATGTTAAAATATCACCCTCCGCCAGTATCGTGGAGACTGAGAAGCGGACCGTAGTGTTTAAAACTTTCTGTCCACAAAGCAGAAGGTTCAAACACTTTGAAAAAAGCACCATCGAGAAATGCCTGTCCCCGATTTGGAAGGACATCGTGTACGTCGCCAGGGGACGGGCATATGGCACTGTGGATGTCCGCTTCTCGGGGGAGAAATGGCCCGCGGGCATTCTGTGAACCCCCTAAAAACCAAGGAGGTGGTACTTTTCCCAAGCTATAGGGGACGCAGGACGTCCCGGGTCAGGATTGTAGAAGCCCCGCCGGAAGTAGATCCGGTAGAGGTAGTGGCCGCCCTGTTATATAAAAGGGCGGACAAAATAAAAATACTAGAAGTAACATGCTCTACCCCTCGACTTTGGCTCGGGCGTAACATTAATATATTAATTCAAGGAACAGCGGAGGACCTGCAGCTCCTTCCTGAGAGGGTGCTCGTGGGCGAGAACGTAGCCCTCAGGGTACAGGTCGAAGGCCGAAAACCCACCTGTTACGCCTGCGGCAAAAAGGGCCACAATCGTGTAGACTGTCCAGACAAGCAAAAGAAACCGCAGACACCAGGCCCCTCAGATAATAAAAAAGTTCCTACCCTGGCAAACACGCCTACCCCTACAAAAACAAAAAATCCCACTCCCGCTGTTACGGTGCCAACCCCAAAACAGACTGAAGAAAAAACCCAGCCCTCGCACTCACAAACCCCTACACTATTAAAACCTCCCACCCCACCCCCCTAAAAACTGCGGCGCCTACCGAACAAACCATTGCCACCCCCAGACGATACCATGGAGTATCAGAGGGGGGATTTACACCAGTTCGTAAAAGAATTCGTGCAGCATCCCCGTCCACATCCCCTACAAAAATAATAAAAACAAAGACACACCACAGACACGGAAAAAAAAATCCCGCTCAACTGGCCCAGAAAAAGAAGACAAAAAAGAAAATGAACTCATATTAATTGAATTCGACACACAAGACAATACATAAACGATATTGTGGTTCAGCATCAGTCAGCAAGACTGTACAACAAATACAAAGATCGAAATAGACACGCGTGGATTGCGGAAACAACGTTCAAACAATTAAAAGACAGACACCCAAACGCCATCCGGCATATCGCGAACTTTCCGGACTATCTGAAGAAAGAGGAGAAAGAAGGGGCCCACAAACGTGTGGCGAGGTCGGCCCCCACCTCTCCAACGAAACGTAAGTAGAACTTTTACTTTTTGTAATGGCTTCGCTTAACCTTGGTTGTTTAAATGTGCGTGGTCTGAGTTCGAAGTGGAAGCAGGCTTGTTTCCTCGACGACCTCAGATCACATAATATACATGTGATGGTTGCTACAGAGACCAAGCTGGACAGCCTACAAACCTTCTCGCCCCTCCTGAATGGCTACGAGAAAATCATGTCTCCTGGCCAGACCGGAGGGCGAGGGGGTGTAGTGGTACTGATCCGTAAAGACTTGGCTCTACAGACAAGTACAGTCTATGTAGACCCAGAAGGTGGGCTGGTCGTCCTTGATGTGACATACAACAGTAAGGCCTTCAGGTTGATCGGACTCTATGCACCTTGTGCTAGAGGCTTCCAAACTGATTTTTATCGGCGCCTAGAGGGCTTTCTCGTGACGTCGAAGACTTTAGTGATATTAGGGGACTTTAATGCTATCGTTGACGTACACATCGATAGCGTTGGCTCGATCTATAGGAAAGTGAACTCACGTCTCGTGGATCTGCTTAAGCGGTTTCAGCTGGCAGATCGTTACAGACTTGACCATCCGAACGTCCCAGAGTGGACCTGGATGAGTGGCGACGGAAGGTTCAAGTCTTATCTAGACAGGATAGTGACAAGAACTAGAGATAAGTCTAGTTTTAGTTGTCCACAGCTCGTCCAGGTGCCCTATACTGACCATAGAATGGTCACGTGTAGACTGGACATAGATAGCACACTTAAGATAGGAACCGGCTACTGGAAGCTGAACAAGTCTATTTTGACACGCGAGGCATACCGTCCGGATTAAGGTGTTAGTGCAGAGGGCGTTAACCGGAGCCGTGGTTAATAACCGGTGGTGGTTCACCCTCAAAAGAGCCATTCGATTCGAGTCCATTAGATTTAGTAAACAACTAAGACTAGATAGGGCTAGAATAGAAGGGCAACTAGTTAAGAACTTAGAGGAGGCATTGAGGTTGGGCTCTGCGTCTCACATTTTAGCGGCGAGAACGGCATTAGACCGTCACCTCAAACCAACATGAGGGATGTAGAGTCCGGGCTAAAGTACGAGCATTGGGCCGTGAGGGAATTAATGTTGCCGGATGGGCCCGTACGATAGAAACACAGCGTGGAAACGATGCCACAATTGGGCCTCTTGTTGATGAAAACGGATGCACGATCAAGAAGCGGGACGAGATGTGTGAGGCACTTCACAAGCACTTCGCCGAGTTGTTCGGGAGGTGCGGGACGCTGGATCATGGTGAGGCCCTTAGGGACTTCCTGTCTGGTGGCCCGCGCCTCTCGACACGAGAGGCTGAGTGCTGTGAAGGGCCAATCACAGCCGAGGAAGTAATCGAGGTGTTGGGCAAGTGCCCCGGGGAGAAGTCGCCGGGTCTCGATGGTCTGCCCTATGAATTTTATAGAAGTATGCCAGACTTGTTCGGGCACCTGCTGGCTAGCGTTTACGCCAACTGGCAGCAGAATGGGAGAATTCCCAAGTCTGCGAGCCGGGGGGCGGTGACGTTGATCAGGAAGGACCCGAACAAGGGGGACGAGATAGGGAACTTCAGGCCCATAACTCTGTTGAACACAGAGTTAAAGATTCTGGCCAAGGTGCTAGCAAAAAGGGGCGCGGGTCGTGGACAAACTTGTCGGGGAAGCGCAAACGTGCGCTATCCCCGGCAGAACGATCCACGACAATCTCCACCTTATACGCTACTCCTTAGAGAGGGGGGGGAGCTTTCTGGCGCAGGGGGAGCACTGGTACATTTAGACCAGTCCAAAGCATTTGATAGGGTCGACCATCGGTACCTAGCGGCGGTCCTCGGAGAGCTGGCCTAGGCCCGACCTTTCGAGGCTGGATCGCTGCTTTGTATAGCGACATCGAGTCTGTAGTCAAGGTGAACGGTTCCTTTTCGAAGCCGTTCAGGATCGAGCGTTCAGTTCGTCAAGGGTGTCCCCTGTCCTCGCTACTATACGTATTGGCTCTTGAGCCTTTGCTGCGGAAGTTGGAGGCACTAGGGGGCGCGCCGCATGATCTATAGTGTGGAAGAGGAGCTACGGCGTATGCGGATGACACCTCCATCATCGTGGCAGACGAAGGCCAGCTTCCAGTGGTGGAAGAGGCCATCAAAAGCTACGAGGCGGTGGCAGGAGCAAAGGTTAACAAGGACAAGTCGGTCGGTTTGCAACTCGGCACCTGGAGGGGCAAGCCGATGCCGTCCAATAACGTCGTAGGGCGTTGGACGGAAGGTCCTGTTAAGCTGCTCGGAGTCTGGTTCGGGCCAGACCTCCAGATTGAGAAAAATTGGAGTGAGGTGGCCAACAAGGTGACCGCTCTAACCCAGACCTGGTCTGGGCGGGCGTTATCCCTGCTAGGGAAGGCGGAGGTGGTGCAGATGTTTATAGCATCAGTAATCACCTACCGCCTGACCGTGGTGCCTTGCCCCGACTTGTGGCTGAACAAGTTGGAGAGAATCCTTTTCCGATTTTTGTGGAAAGGAGGAAAGCCACTTGTAAAGCGCTCTGTCTGCTGCCAGAAACCGCTAAAGGGTGGGCTAGGGATGCCTTGGCTGAGGATGCGAAAACTCGCGTTAAGGTTGAGGCACCTCTGGCTTTACCTGGATGGAGAGCAGGTGTGGTCACCGCACGTCCGGTTCTACCTTCCCCAGTTAACGGACATCGGTGCATGGATCAAGCGGAGACCTAAACTGAGTGAATGGCATTTGGAGTGCCGTCAGGCGCTCCAGCTACTATCTCGGGTGGGCAACGCCGGCAACAGGAGTTCCACCACGGATTTCTATAGCGGGTTAGTGGAGATTAAGTCCGAAGACGCCTGGGCTACGATGAAAATCAGTTGGTCAACCTATTCCGGAGGACGTTCGGGCCGGGGTATCTGGATAATTACCAGAAATCCCTGGCCTGGCAGTGTTTCCGTGCGGCTTTACCTGTTCGCGACAAGCTGTCAAGGCACGGTAGTGCCGTCTCGCCGACATGCCCGCGATGTGAGCAGGATAGGGAGACCGTCTTGCACGCATTCGTGGAGTGTCCGGAGTTATCGGGACTGATAGCTTTTGTTGAACAACTGTTGTCAGTGATGGGAAGAGTACAGCTATTAGCTGAGTCTATCATCGAGATTGTGCCGCCCCCTTTTCTTAACAGGGAAAGAAAGGCTTGTTTTTTCTGTGTAGTAGCCATACTGAAAGAAACAGTATGGAAGACGCGTACGAAAGGTATAGTGACAGGCACCTTTGTCTCCGGCCAGGGGTTGATTAACTTTTTTAGTTACCACCTCAGTAGCAAAATCAGGCTGGAGAAGAGGTGTATGTCACGAGATATGTTTGTGAAAAGATGGAAGCCTGTGGCATACAAGATGGGTATGTTTGGCACCAGGTAAGTGTGACCGGATCAGAAAGTAAAGGTTCTACCCGGATGGCTGGGTGTCCGTCCTTCGACATGATCATTAATATTTTTAAACATTGCCTTCGTAAAATTCATTGTTTATAATCTTATCCGTAATTTCATTCGAAAATTGTAACTGTTAAGCTACTTCACCCTTTATATTTGTCTGTCCTTGTTTGTCCCCTCTTTGTAAATGCCTAAATGGCAAATTATATGAAATAAAGTAGCTTGTTTACCAACCACATGGTTCCGTGTTCAGTCCCACTGCGTGGTACCTTGGGCAAGTGTCTTCTACTATAGCCGCAGGCCGACCAATGCCTTGTGAGTGGATTTGGTAGACGGAAACTGAAAAGAAGCCCGTCGTATATATGTATATATATATGCGTGTGTGTGTTTGTGTGTCTGTGTTTGTGTGTCTGTGTTTGTTTCCCTAGCATTGCTTGACAACCGATGCTGGTGTGTTTATGTCCCCGTTACTTAGCGGTTCGGCAAAAGAGACCGATAGAATAAGTACTGGGCTTACATAGAATAAGTTCCGGGGTCGAGTTACTCGATTAAAGGCGGTGCTCCAGCATAGGCGCAGTTAAATGACTGAAACAAGTAAAAGAGTATAAGAGAGTTGAGAAGAAATATGCGTTTTGGTAGGTTTGTGACAATTCTGAATATGTTTATATATTATTAAACATCTTAAGCTAAGCATAGTTTAACACTTGTCGGCATAATATTGGTAACTGGAGAGAAAATAGGAGTTTAGTGAATGCACACAGACTGGCGTGATAAATTTTAAAAAGTGACGGAGGAAAATTCTCAAGTGTTTCTATGGCATAGAAAAGTAGTTTTAAATTGGCTGCTAACACATTTGATTTGGAGACAAAAGTAATTTTTAATTAATATGAATGACCCAGTTAAAAGAAACGAGAAAAAGAATTACATTATCAATCCTGATCACGAAAGGTATGAGGGGTAACTTCAGCATTTAAGTTAATTAATTTTAATTTAATATAGAAAGCAATGATAAATGAGAGTTTTCACCGCAGATCTCTGTTGTTAATTAGTTAAAATTACACAAATTAACATTTGCATTGAATATAATACAGTTAACTAATTCGTAATATTGCAATTAACCTTATCAATGAATTTATACTTCTTCTTAATAAGGTCTTAATAATCAATTCATTAGAATAAAACCTTGCCAAATAAAAAGGAGACCCTTAAATTACCATATTAAAGAAAATAATCCCAGGTAATGGCCTATAATTAGGAGCTCCCTGGGATCCCAAATATCTGTAAAATTATATTTCAAGGTGTCAGCCCCAAATTTCTTGAGCAAAATTATGTATTTACATCATATTTTGCATACAGATGCAATTTTAAATAATCAATTTTCTCTGCTTCACTAAATTCTTTATGTTATTAATTATATATTTAATTATGTTATCATGTCCACTATTATCAATTCCATACATGCAAACGAAGTCGCTAATGATAATTCCTGCTTTAGTTAGCTTACATAACTCTGTTGATCCTATCATAACTACCACAATCACATGTAATTTCGTAAGCAATAAGTATCCAATTAAAATAAGGTGCTGTAATTATTTAATGTATGTTTATTTAGTGTACCGGGCTAAATCAAAATCCCCCAATCGATTCTGAAAATGTGTTAGTACATACATATCCTGAAATAAACTACCATGAAATAATTATAGTTACAAGACCAGCAAGAAATAGCAACTAAATCACATACTGCCTTAAAAAGGAAGATATATATTGAATAATATCCTGATCTGAAATGATTGAACGAAGAGTGGGACGGTCGTGGTAGGAAAGCCTTTGGTTATATCTCTGTTGAATCAGGGCTCACTTTGGAGAAAAAAATCATCAAAAAGGAGAAAACAAACAAGCAACTTAAAGCTCCATGGGCTCATCAAACGAAACATGCTCGTTCGGCGTAAGTAACGGAATGGTGGGATTTCAAAATCATTCCTAGAAATGGGGATGCTATTGGTCAAGGCAGAAGATTTTAGTTACTAGCCAGAATCAAATGAAATAGCTAAATAGTAAATGAAAATATATATTAGACATTTACTCGAAACTTATCACATTTTATCATTTTGGCAATATTCAGCGCTATTCTGTGCTAAATATTTCTTTCTTCTAGAAACAAAAGACCTGAACAGTTTTAGGAGAGAGGGATAGATGATTATATCGAACGCGTGCACGCGCAGGAGTGGCTGTGTGGTAAGTAGCTTGCTTACCAGCCACATGGTTCCGGGTTCTTCTACTAGTAGTGTCTTCTACTATAGCCTCGGGCCGACCAAAGCCTTGTGAGTGGATTCGGTAGACGGAAACTGAAAGAAGTTCGTTGTATATATGTATATATATATATATATATATATGAGTGGGTGTGTATGTGTGTGTCTGTGTTTGTCTCCCCAAACATCGCTTGGCAACAAAGTCTGAAATTTTGTGTGGGGAGGGGGCCAGTCGATTACATCGATCCCTGTGTTCAACTGGTACTTATTTCGTCGACCCCGAAGAGATGAAATGTAAAACAGACCGCAACGGGATTGAACTAAAGATCCACGAGAAATGCCGTAATATATTGTGTCCAACGTTATCGATTTTGCCAGCACACAATTTTTGTTAAATGATATTCAGAAGAAAGAACCGTATCTTGCTGCTGGGTATTGAGTACAAAGATAAAGTATGGATCTTTTCGGTTTGAACGGCAGTTTTTTCTAGCGGTATCATATGAAATTGTCACCCATAATTATGACCCTAGAATCGATCTATTGCATTTCAATCTGTTTTAGGGTTAGAGTTAGTTAGGGTTAGGGGTGGGGGAAGGGTATCTTTTTCTTCACAAATGTAAATAAACCCAATCTGTTTCTTAAACGAGGGACATATTCATACGGCACAGAATTTTTTTTACTTCAATAGACGTCAGTGATTGGTTGAAATAACAGAAATTGAAGAAAAAACAACAAATATCTTACAAACTATAGAATTTTCTCAATAAAGCCAAGAGAAAAAGATGTTTTATAAACACATTTTACCAGTATACGAAGTTTTAAAGTGTTTAGTTACGTGGAAATTATTTTTAAAAACTGCCGTTCAAACCGAAAAGATCCTCGATTTTGCCAGCACACAATTTTTGTTAAATGATATTCAGAAGAAAGAACCGTATCTTGTTGCTGGGTATAGAGTGCAAAGATAAAGTGTAAATTTGGCATAAATAAGTGGTTTCATGATAAGGATAAAATATTTGAAGAAACGTTTTGTGCTGAGAAGAAATGACCCATTGCAAATCAAATTCTACCGACGCAGATTCTTCGTATTTATTGAAATGTTGACAGATGACGTTTCTACTGGGAGTTCATTTTTTTTGTGCTTTATGGCTTAAAGGATTGAAAAAAAATAAAACTTCTAGAATAAAAAAGATAGTTTAATAATTCAAATAAAGTACTTTGTTTTTTGATAGGAAGAATATCTTAGAAATGCGAAAAAAGACAACGGAAAGCAAAGAAGCAAACAGAATATTTGATTTAAGGGAAAGATACAGGAACTAAATTACTTTATATGCGTTATACAGTTTTTCAGAGCATAAAACCTCTCGGAGATATTTTGTTGCTCTGTTTCTTTTTGTAATGTGGCAAATATAAAAACATATGTATAGGAAATATGGCACCATACATACTGCAAGATATTCGTGGAATAGGAAAATTACATTAATAAAATAAGTCATTATTAACTTCACATTATTTCAGCAATGTATTTGAGAGGAGAGCTGGTTGTTAAACAATTCTGTCTTTCTTCTTTTATATATATCAGATTTCGTTCCTATGTAAGAAATCAATGCTAACAACTAGAGTTTTGCTTCGTGCTGCATGTATTTGCGTTATTAGTTACGCCGAGCGATTTCAAGTGTTCTCAGAGGAGAATCGTAATTTGCTTCTTGCCTACAAACATAAAATGGGAATGCACGTGCCGCTTACATGTCTAACATTCGCTGCGTTATCATACGAAAGAAATCTATTTTCCCACAAGACTGAGCTGATTCTATCTATCTATTCATCTCTCTCCATATATATATATATATATATATATATATATATATATATATATCCCCCTCTCTCTCTATCTATTTATCTATCTCTCTCTCTCTATCATCTATCTATCTATCTATCTATCTATCTATCTATCTATCTATCTATCAATCATCAATCAATCAATCAATCAATCAATCAATCAATCAATCAATCAATCAACC
>NC_043020.1:23231681-23236681 GCF_006345805.1 Octopus sinensis
TCTATCTATCTATCTATCTATCTGTCTATCTATTCTCTCTATATATATATATATATATATATACATATATATATAATATATATGTTACCCTTCATAAAGACCCTCCATTTTTATATCCAATGTACATTTTCTCTTTTTCTTTTTACCTCCCCTATATAGCATATATCTATATCTATATATATATGCATATACATACATATCTATAGCATATATATAATAATATATATATATATATATATATATTATATATATATATATATAATATATATACATATATACATGTATATATACGCTTATATATATATACCAATATATATGTAAATATATAATATATATGTATTATATATATGTATATGAATACATACGTATATATATATATATATATATATATATATTTAATTGAGTAGTTGAATGAATTATCTTATGGATAATTCGGTTAACCGATACCTGGGTAGCAAATTTCCGTCAGAAAAACATGGTTGAAGCTACATGCCTAGGGCAGAGATCACGTGCTATCGTGTGGAAATTTGTGTGTTTTTTTTAATACAAATAATGAAAGAATGGAGTTGAACGACGAATTAACAAAATTCCTTTATTTTATTGTCGACATATGTTTCGAAGGCGGCATATTCCTAATTTCGAAGGAATAAGGGGTGCATTATGCCGCCTTCTTATCAGGAAAAGTAAGGAACTTATGTCAGCATCAAGATGCACAAACATTTTTAGATGGCTGCCCACACGGAGCCCATAGCGATAGTGAGTATTTCTTTAAAATATTCGTTATAGGCAGTGACGTCAAAAATGGTTGAATGTAGAAGATTTTAGAAGGTTAAAGGGTTCAAAGAAGGTTGGAGGAGAGAGACCTAAGAATAGGAAGGTAAAGGGGTGCAGGTCAAATGAATGGTGATTTTGTTGTTTTCTTTTGTGAATGTGTGCCTATGTGTGTGTATGTATATAACTGCATTAATGGCTATGTGTGTGTATGTGTGTGCGTGATTGTGTGTGTGGATGGGTAGAAGCTAAAAATAGACAGTGGTGAAGTGACAGGTTTGTGTCTATGTGTTTGATTGTGCTTACGATAGAGAGAGGGAAGAGAGAGAGAGAGAAAGGAGGGCGAGTTATAGAGACAAAGGTAAAACACACCTCAATGGGTTGGGTAGTAGTTCTTTAAGAGTATAAAAATTGACTATAGGGGTGATATATAAATGGGACTATATTATTAAAATTCAAGGAGGTTATCTATATTAATCATTATTCATATGAGTGAAAAGTGTGTTTTTGCCAGTGCATGCATCTAAAGGATTTCTCGACCATTGTATTTATTAAAGGAACTTTGGCGAACAAAATATGGAAAAGTTCGGAATTACATTCGGCATAATGCACCCCTTATTCCTTCGAAATTAGGAATATGCCGCCTTCGAAACATATGTCGAAAATAAAATAAAGGAATTTTGTTTATTCGACGTTCAACTCCATTCTTTCATTTATTCATTATATATATATATATATATATATATATATATATATATATATATATATTTGTGTATACATCTATCTATATCTATAAAACAGAGAATGTATATCTGTCTGTATATGTGAATCTCCAAAACTCGAGAAGTACCAAGCCGATTTTATTCAAATGTTGCACATGCACTACTTGGGGTCCATCGAGTGTCATGGGCCAAAAAACCTTTCAATGTCTTGCTTAATGCGGGCCCGGAGCAATTTTTACAGTGATTCGGTAGTGTGTGTCAAAAGTGAAAGAATTACATCTATATTGTAATGTGAAATAATATTGTTTCACTTTTAGCTTTCAATTTTAATTCTAATGTAATCAGAAGATAATATTGTTTTACTTTTATTCTTTTCCTTTTAATTGCAATGTGCTAACATTAGCATCTTATTTTACACATTTGCCGTTTAATTACCAGTTAATAATTGCTGTAGCAGTTGCAAGTTTCCAGGGTATTTACAGGAGGTTATTAACCCTTAAAATAACTTTTGATACATGTGCTTCATCTCTCTATATAAAATTCTTTGTTTGACTGTCTGTTTCCAATGCATTCTCAAATGACGACAACGTCACATTTTCTATGTGAGTGTCTATGTGTGTGTGAGTGTATGAGTGTGTATGTGTCTGAGTGTGTGTGTTTCCGCGTTGCATATGTGACGACTGACATTCCCTATCCAATCCTAATATACGACGGTACTTGTAGCTTAGCAATTAATTAATCAACGATTTGCGTAAATCACATGCATCCGGAATTTAATTTACTGATGAGTTCTGTTGAGGTCTCGTTTAGTCCTCCCTGACATTCGAAATCGAATCTAGAAATTCTCCCTAGACATACAGCCTATTGTTCTGTCAAAGTGGTACGCAGATCTACATGTTTTGCACTTGACTCTTAGCCTTTTCTATGCCATGAAATGTTTATTTAGGCATTGTTTAAACGATATATCTCTTTTTTTACCTGGCCGGCATACTTTTAAGTAGAAGCAGTTCCAACCAGACCACTACAGACATAGAGAGGACGGGAGGGAGCAATCGGGCGTTATGATGACACACACTCGAAAGAATTACTGCTTTCTGATTATATATAATTCTTATTATATTTATAGGATCTTTGTGGTTTTCGTCACTGCATGTCGAAATTAAAAAAAAATTTTAATGTTTCAAATAGATGTAATTTTTGACGTTGAATTCGTATTTGTTATTCATTTATTCCAGATGAATTTAGCGAAAATTTTAAAGGTGTTCAAAATTTGATAATATTCAGAATTATCAGCCAATCAAACAGCGTGTTCGCTGCCTCTTCCATCATCAAGGTGTGTGTCGGGCACCGACATATCAAAACATTAAACTAGCTTCAGTTAGCTATCAAAAGCATTAAAGCATTCTTGGGCAAATTAAATATTTGAAAGCTACGAAGAAACTAACAAGAGTTGCTAGAAATAACAGTCAAAAATTTAAAATATACACGAACAAAGTTAACAGAGAGAACAGTGAAAAAAAAACATTAAAACATTCGCGAGTAAATTAAATATTTAAATAATACGAGCAAACCAACAGGAGTTGCTAGAAATACTACTCAAAATTTTGCTTAAAACAGACATTTATTAGTTTAAAAAAATTTCAAGAACGAATGTTTGCAATACCCACTGAGATTTTATAAACTAAATTACCATATCTCATATCTCCTTCTCCACATAAATTCACAAAGATAAGAGTCAACTATGGAACGGTGTTGCTCACACCGGCGTTTGTTTCCATGCTTTAAAGATGCCCAGGTACTTTCAATTTGTTGAGTGTGAATTCCTTGTGCCGCATCTTTGGTTACTATAGAAACAGAGTTTTTTGCAATCAGCTATGGAACAAGTGGTGCTGCTTTGCTTTGATTACTATGGAAACAAAGTTCTTCACCACGGTGTTGTGTAGAATATTCGCTTCTGATTGGCTAAAATACCCAAATTTTGCAAATTTCAAAGGCTAATAACATTTTAATAATGGATTTATAGGGAAAATGAATGTCATTTTCATAATTAATATACAAAACTTAATTCATATACAAAATTTTGAAACAAATGGAACAAAATTGCTGGCAGTGGCGAAAACCACAAATAACCCATTTTTATTACTTACTCTAACAGTAAATCTTAGTGCATTTCGTCCTGTTTCTTTACGTCATACCCCGAAGGAAGAGTCATTCTACTGGCTGAAAAACTGCGAAAGCGGTGTGATTGACAGGAACGAGGGCTAATAAAAGGTCACTGGGAACTGCAATTAGACGATCACAAAATACTGAACGTACAGCCACTGCAAGAGCACTCGAAAACGATGACCAACGAACCACTAGTCTGCTGCGTCAACTGTTGCTGTACGAGCTGTAGAGAAACAAGCACTAGCGTAAACGTCGCCGGACCGCTGATACTGTGTCAACTGGTGCTGCAGGAACTGCACGAACACACAAATATACACACGCGCACACAGACACACACACCACACACAGACACACACACGAGACTATAGTAGAAGACACTTGGCCAAGGTGCCACGCAGTGAGACTGAACCCGGAACCGTGTGGTTGGTAAACAAGCTACTTACCACACAGACACTCCTACATATATATATACTCTTTTACTCTTTTACTTTTTTAAGTCATTTGACTCCGGCCATGCTGGAGCACCGCCTTTGATCGAGCAACTCTACCCCAGCACTTATTCTTTTGTAAGCCTAGTACTTATTCTGTCGGTCACTTTTGCCGAACCGCTAAGTAACGGGGACATAAACACACCAGCATCGGTTGTCAAGCAATGCTAGGGGGACAAACACAGACACACAAACACACACACGCATATATATATATATATAATATATATATATATATATATATATATATATATATATAATACACATATTTACGACGGGCTTCTTTCAGTTTCAGTCTACCAAATCCACTCATAAGGCTTCGGTCGGCCCGAGGCTATAGTAGAAGACTTGCCCATGGTGCCATGCAGTGGGACTGAACCCAGAACCATGTGGTCGGTAAACAATCTACTTACCACGCAGCCACTCCTACACACACACACACACACACGTCTAGAGACATTTATTAAGTCAATATAGATAACACACGCACTGGTTCAGATCCACTCCTTTATTATTAGTCAATTGTTTAAATATCGAAATCCTTGATCAACTGTTTGTTTAACTTGGTTAAACACTAAATCTTTTGTTCAACCGAGTTAAACAAGCAATCGATTAGTAAGTTGCATATTTAACTAACAGGCGAATAATAGACGAGCGGAACTGGACCAGTGCGTGTCTTATTGATTCTGTGATTCTGGCATAGTAATGATTCTCCCTAGATACAACAAGATTTGTTACAATGCGCAAATTCACATAAACATTCTTGCAAGCCACATCGAAAAACAATATGTACATATATGCGTAGATAAAATACCTGACCGGTAATCAAAGTGATGCGAGTTTGTGTCTCATG
>NC_043020.1:23241681-23256681 GCF_006345805.1 Octopus sinensis
CTCTGTGTTTAGCCCCTTGTGGGTAATAAAGAAATAGGTAGTTCGCCTTGCGCTACGTTATGAGTTCAAATTCCGCCGAGGTCGACTTTTTCTTTCATCCATCCGGCGGTTGATAAATTAAGTATTAGTTGCGTACTAGGGTCGATCTAATCGACTGGCCCTCTCTCCGCAAAATTTCGAGTTTTATACCTAGAGTATTAAAGAATATTGGGTTTTGTAAGTTGATATTTACCTGGTATTATATATAGAATTAGCTACTTCGAGATCCACTATTATAAAAGTCATGTGTGCATATAAGAGAGAGAGAGAGAGAGAGAGAGAGAGACAGAAAGAGAAGGGAAGAAAGATATAAAGAAAGAGGGAACGAAAGCAAGAAAGAAAGCGAGAGCGAGAGAGACAATTGTTGTTTGGTGCTGGAGACATGAAGTGATAAAACCACGGATAAGTTTGGAAATTTTTCAACATCGCCGCACTGCCTTTTAGAGTGTTGCCTTGGGCATGTAATTCGCTTCAGAAAATGCCGGGAGTAAAATACATTCGGAGACCTTAAGACGAACAGGCATTTCAATACATCAGTTGCAAGAAATGAAGTATCAATTCTCATGGTTTTCACCTTCGCTATACAAATGTACAAAAGGTGACTGTTCAGTCGAGGCCGAGAAGGACTAATACCTGTCCATTAAAAACATTGTCCACTCAGAAAAAGTTATATTATATATTTGTGATTCTGTTGGTGATTTATGACCACAGGTTTTGATAAACATACATGTCTGCAGGCAGTGAATATCAAGATCCCTCTATTCGCTTCACTCGTGGTGCTTTTTCAAGGCGCTCTATTAAATTCTACATAAAAAAAAATGCTTGTATTTTCGAAAATAAAGACTCCTTCCTTTCATTGATGCTTCCATCGGTGGCGATGACAAACATTGACTTCTCAAATGACATCCAATATGTCATATGCCCTCAACGAGAACTTTACACAATCTTTTACCTATACACCAATTTTCAGCTGTGTACGATTTCGTAAAACAAGTTCGTCATATAATGTACTTACCTTCATGCATACAAACATACGTACATAGAGGTACACACATACATACCTACGTATATACATTACATATACAAGCAGGCATGGTTGTGTGCTAAAAAGCTTGCTTCTGAACCACAGGGTTCCAAGTTCAGCCCTACTGTGTGGCACCTTGCACGGACGTCCCCTACTGTAGACCCGGGCCGACAAAATGTTCGTGAGCGGATTTTGTCAAAAAGAAAATGAAGCGTAGCCCCTTGTATACAAAATGTATTTCAAAATGTGACCTCGTGTGTACCGTTGGCGATTTTTTTCCTCTGTCTTCCCTTCTCTGGATCTTTCCTTCTCTTATGTTTCCGACGAAGAGCTCCGTCTTTCCTTCTTTCCTGAGCGTCCAATAATACTATATTTGTTCCACATCCTCGCGTTGTTGCCTTTTTGTTTGTGCTTTCTAATAATAATAATAATAATAATAATAATAATAATAATAATATTAGGGAGTAAATCCAAACTTACAGGGAAAAATTAGATTTAGGATTAAATCTAACTTTACAGTATATATATATTAAATTAGAGATAAAACCACTGTTAGGCAAATCAAACAGTGAAAAACATAAACTAAAAAATAGAAATAGAGTTAATTAATATAATATACAGAATATATAAAATATAAAATTCAAATTTAAATTATTTAAATTTAAAGTTAAAAATTAAAAAACAAATTTTTATTATTAATTCATACTTATAATTTTTTTTATATATATGTATAAATATTTTTCAGTATTTTTATTTTTATTTATATTTTTAATTTTATTTTTTATTTATTTAATTATATATTTATATATTTATACATATACATACATACATACACACACACACACACACATATATATATATATATATGAACAAATTACATGAACATATATAAACAGAAGATACAAATATTACAGGCATCCCCCACATACACACCTAAATACATAAACGCACATAGATATAAGCATGCGCAAATGAAGACATACAATAGAAACACAAAATGGCTGACGGTTAGTAAGGAGAGACAACATAATAAGAAGAAAACAAAGGACCACTGATGCGGTCACAGGAGTGTGACGAAAGAACTCTGGCCGAAATAAGATTAAGATTAATGTAAAAAATAAATAACACTGAAGCAAAGTAACACCAAATATATAGTGCGTGTGTTTTTATTGGCTAAACTGGCAAAATGACCATTCCTAAATACAACAATATCTGTTTCAACACACGACTTCACATAAAAAATCTTGCACAACAAATATTTAAACGTATATATATATATACATATACACTTATATATACATACGACGGGAAGTCAAAAGATTATCTGCACTTTCATCGTACTTTACCTTTATCATTATCAACCAACCTTCTGTTCATGCGTGCTTACAGTTGGTAATATTTTAGTTACGTGATCGAAGTCTGAGCCTGATCGCGCCATTTTCCTTTCTGGTTTTACAGTGTATATATGGCCGCTCCGCTAGCGATGTGCAACAAAGAAGAACAAAATTCCGTAATCTCTGGAAAAGTGATGTACGAGCAACAATGTAAGATACAGTGCTTTGCTGGCCAACAAACTGAAGCCAGTATTTCGTTCCAAACGCCGAAACCTATTGTCTTTGATGTTGCTACATGACAATGCACAACCCAACACGGTCGCCCGGACTGTTGAAACCATTAACCAAACAGGTTTTGAGGTGCTGGAACAATTTGTCTATAGCCCAGATCTATATATATACTAAATGGATAACCTAAAAATACCTATATGTTCAGCATACCAAACGAAAGGATGTTTTGCATTTTTTGAGAGCCAAGAAATATAAAATCTATTTCTTGCGAGATACTCACTTTTGAAAGAAAAATAAACTCTTATTAGAAGTGAACGGGGCGCTGAGACAGCATTTAATAGTAATAACGGACAGTCAAGGGGAGTTGCTGTCTTATTTTCTAATAATATTGATTATAAGTTACATGACAGTTTCAGAGATGGTAAAGGCAATCTCCTGATGTTAAGTATTGCTATTTGTGAGAGAAGGATAACTTTAGTTAACTTATGTGGGTGCAAATGCAGAAGAACCGCAGTTTTAAGTTATAGCGATGGATAAAACCAAGACCTTTGGAAACTCCCATTGTATTATACTCTTTACTCTCGTTTACTCTTTTACCTGTTTCAGTCATTTGACTGCGGCCATGCTGGAGCACCGCCTTTAATCGAGCAACTCTACCCCGGGACTTATTCTTTTGTAAGCCTAGTACTTATTCTGCCGAACCGCTAGGTAACGGGGACATTAACACACCAGCATCGGTTGTCAAGCAATGCTACGGGGACAAACACAGACACACAAACACACACACGCACATATATATATATATATATATATATATATATATATATATATATATATATACATATATACGACGGGCTTCTTTCAGTTCCGTCTACCAAATCCACTCACAAGGCTTTGGTCGGCCCTAGGCTATAGTAGAAGACACGGAACCATGTGGTTGGTAAACAAGCTACTTACCACACAGCCACTCCTAAGCCTATAGCAGAGAATTTTAATCTTTGTCTGCAGTAGTCTTTAGACACTTCCAATTATCAACATATAAACAATCCTAACGCTGGAAAGCAAACGATCAATATGATTGGAGACCTCGACATTGTAGATGTTTGGAGAGATCATAACTCTGAAATACAAGGTTATACATAGACACGTTCAAAACCGATTAGACAAGCGAGGCGAGATTTCCTTCTGGTGACACATAATTTGTATTCATTTATTTGCCAGTCTTCTATAAAAGTTGGGTACAGATCAGATCACTTTCTTGTAGACATGAAAATAAAAGTTTCCAAGAAAGACGTACATAGGCGCAGGAGTGGCTGTGTGGTAAGTAGCTTGTTTACCAACCACATGGTTCCGGGTTCAGTCCCACTGCGTGGCACCTTGGGCAAGTGTCTTCTACTATAGCCTCGGGCTGACCAAAGCCTTGTGATTGGATTTGGTAGACGGAAACTGAAAGAAGCCCGTCGTATACATATATATATATATTATATATGTATATATATATATATATATATATATTATAATATATATATATATATATATATATATATATGTGTGTGTGTGTGTGGTGTGTGTGTGTGTTGTGTGCTGTGTTTGTCCCCCCAACATCGCTTGACAACCGATGCTGGTATGTTTACGTCCCCGTTAATTAGCGGTTCGGCAAAAGAACCCGATAGAATAAGTACTATGCTTACAAAGAATAAGTCCTGGGGTCGATTTGCTCGACTAAAAGACGGTGCTCCAACATGGCCAAAGTCAAATGACTGAAACAAATAAAAGAGCAAGTAAAAGAGTATATTAGAGATTTAATAACTCCTTTTAAGAGATCCAAGGGAACCATTAGTAGTGTTGTCAAGCAAATATGCCTCATCTTTGGAACCTGATAGAGATATTAGTACAGTTAATAATCCTGAGATTGAATCTATTGTAGTAATCATTTGTTTTTGGAAACTCTAGCAATGGAAATTAGAAGAAAATCTATTTCATATCCTTCATTCTCGAAAAAGTCTAGAATAAAAACCGAACAAGATCTACCAGATGATATTAAGCGACTGGAAACCAATTTTGTAGAAATCAAGAAAGTGGAGGAAAAAAGAGAATAATTAGAAGAGATTCGTAAAGTATAATTAGAAGAGATTCGCCCAAGGATCAAGTGGATAAATGAAGGGGAGAAGTTTAGCCGTTATTTTTGCAATTGAGAAAATATGAATTCTGTAAGCAAATGCAGGGCCCACTTAGTGTTAGACAATGGATCGACTGTAGAAAATATAAAGGATATTGTTCTTGAAGTTACTATCTTTTTACGAAAGATTTTCCTCCAAGGAGCATGTGCGGAAAGATTGTGACCATAACGAAGCAAGGTTAAAGATAAACAAACCTATTTCTTTCCAACAATTAGATAATACAGATACCCGAAGGCTCATGTCTGTTAAGAAAAGTGAAAGCGGTATCACTATGTCTTAAGTACAGTTGATGTTCGTTTAAAATTCAAACATAAATGGGAAGAGTGTATGCTTTCTGAACTGAAATGAGAAAAAGTATTTGTACTACGTGTAAAGACGGCAACGGAAACTAAACTGCGGTGGTTTCTCAGTCCAGAATTATACATATGTTAACAACTAATTCTCTCCTATATAAGATCGGATTAGCCTAAAGCAATCTGTACACATTTTGTCGACGTGAAGAAGAGACAATATCACGCCTAATTTGCTATTGTGAACACGCAGAAGTCTTTTGGAAATGCTTCCTACACCTGCCACTTGAAAAATGCCTACGTGTTCGCAACATAATCTTTGACCTACAGCATATTATGTTCGGGTGAAGAAAGAATACATATAGAGCTGATATTCTTGACCTGCTAATATTAATAGTAAAACTTTTTCTCTATAAAAGCAAAGAATCAAAAACCACTCTTAGCCTCAAACATTTTAGACACTTTGTTCAGGACAGGTAACTTATTTAAAAGTCTATATATATAGCTTACAATAAAAGTAAGCAAGATGAGTTTTATAAAATTTTGATGCTCTACCGTCGGCCTGCACATGTGAAGTAATCTTCTATTGTTGCTTCTTCAGGAGCCACAAGACCATACTAAAACTACATTAAAATTTCATGAGTGATTGGCGAGTGAATGTATGTAGTAGTGTGTAGTCGTTCTTTATTCAAATTTATTTCATTCTTTCTCTTTTTTTCGCTTATTTAAGAAAACAGTCCTGTTCTCCACCTATTTCTATACAAGACTTCACAGTCCCTTGGCTGTGCTGTCCTCAGTTACAACAGGGATAAAGGCGGCGAGCTGGCAGAAACGTTAGCACGCCGGGCGAAATGCGTAGCCGTATATCGTCTGCCGTTACGTCCTGAGTTCAAATTCGACATTGGCTTTCATCCTTTCGGGGTCGATAAATTAAGTACCAGTTTCTCACTGGGGTCGATATAATCGACTTAATCCGTTTGTCTGTCTTTGTTTGTCTCCTCTATGTTTAGCCCCTTGTGGGTAGTAAAGAAATAGGTATTTCGTCTGTCGTTACGTTCTGAGTTCAAATTCTGCCGAGGTTGACTTTGCCTTTCATCCTTTCGAGGTCGATAAATTAAGTACCATTTACGCACTGGGGTCGATGTAATCGACTTAATCCCTTTCCCTGTCCTTGTTTGTGCCTTCTATGTTTAGCCCCTTGTGGGTAGTAAAGAAATAGGTATTTCGTCTGTCGTTACGTTCTGAGTTCAAATTCTGCCGAGGTTGACTTTGCCTTTCATCCTTTCGAGGTCGATAAATTAAGTACCATTTACGCACTGGGGTCGATGTAATCGACTTAATCCCTTTCCCTGTCCTTGTTTGTGCCTTCTATGTTTAGCCCCTTGTGGACAATAAAGAAATAAGAAACTTTAGCACGCCGGGCAAAATGCATAGTGGTTTTTCGTCTGTCTTTATGTTCTGAGTTCAAATTGCCCCGAGGTCGACTTTGCCTTTCGGAGGCGATGAATTAAGTACCAATTGCGTACTTGGGTCGATCTAACCGACTGATCCGTTTCCCCAAAAGTTTCGGAAAAATACGGTTGAAATCTGAATTATTTTTAATTAAGAAATCAATGTTCAGTTATTAAGGGAAAAGGTGGAAATAACATATACACGCAGAAAGTAAAATACGCAGATACTTATGAGACCTGGGAATATGCATACTATTAAACCAATTTGAATCACAGAAATACAAATAATGAAATGATTAGTCCCATGCGATTTAATTAATCGGAGAGTATAAGAAATTTAAAATAGAGAATAATCTGTGAAATGGGAACACCAGCTTCAATGCTTAGCACAGCATGTTAACTAAACGGAATTTTTACAAAAACCTTCATGGATGATAGCCTATATATATATATATATATATATATATATATATATAATATATATATATATATAACGTGGTGTCTAGGGAAAGTCATGTGCCAAAATATTAAGTCGTACACTGGTTCGATTCCCCCATTTATTAAATATGCAATATTTTAAAAAATCAAAGCTTTTTCGTTGGTTTATTAAAACCTTCTCAGTGGCTCAGGCGATAGTCGATATTCGAAGGAACCTTGACAAAAAATAAAAAAAATAATAAGATTATAATGAGAGCAACATCAACACCCTCCGATTGCTGGTTACCCGAGCACATTGTTCTTTATAAGCACCATATTTGAAGCAACAAACCTCTTACATAGTTCAAAATACCTCATCAATGAGGTAATAAACATCTTACATTTACAACACAAAAGCCATTATGAGGCAGTAAACCTCTTACACAAGTCAATTATAAAATCAATGAAACGATACAAATGAGGTACCAAGCCGCTTACTTTAATTAGTTACAAATCTCCAAGCCCAACCAGGCTTCTCGCCTTGGTCAAACATCTGGACGGTGTCAAGTCGGGTCACTTTAATACAAAATTAAAAGTGGCCGCAGGGAAGGGGTTCATTATCCTGCACAGATCCGATTCCCATATGACCTCCGCAGCCACCTGCGAAGGCCAGTCAGTGACCTCCGTGCAGGACAGAATCCCCTCCCTTCGGCCCTTCTTTTTAAGCTTCTTAACAACACCCTCCAATGTCGCTCCCTTATAGAAGAGGACCACAAATTCCTACTCCATATCATGGGACGGGTCTACAGTTACCACCTTCGATGGCACAATTCCCACCGAAGGTTTGGAAACAAGCTTCTTACCATACAGCCATGATTGCACTTGTCAAAATATATATTTATTTAAATATATATATATAAATGTAAATGAAGTCTTCTCTCTCTCTCTCTCCTTACACCGTATTTTTGCCGAGTAATGCTGTTCAATGTGCCGGCGGCATTTGTTCAAGTTACCGTGTTTCAAGCTTGCCTAATCTATGGTTTGTCTCTCTTATGAAACAAGTCTACTTTGCATATGGCATAATTACCGATTGATGTGGTACATGTTTACTGACATACATACATTCACCCCCACCACACACACAACCACACACACACACACACACACACACACACACATATATATATATATATATATATATATATATATATATATATGTCATGTGTACATAAATATATGTATGTTTATACACACACATATATATACTGTATATATATATATAAATATATAGATAAATATATATACATACATATATGTGTGTATGAAATAATGATAATAATGAAATTATTGTATACAGTGCTCATATGCAATATGTATATGTATATAGGTGAATATATGCATATATATATATATAAATATAAATATGTATGTATATATATATATATACATATATATTATGTATAATATACATATATACATACATATATATATATAGAGAGAGAGAGAGATATATATATTTATATACATACATATATATATATATGATATACATAATAAATAAATAATATATATTTTATATTATATTATATATATGTATGTATATATCTATATATATACACACATACTTATGTATATATATACATATATATAAAATATTTATATACATACATATATATATAGCATAATATAATATAAATAAATATATATATATATTATTTATATTATATATATGTATACAAATCTATCTATCTATATATATATGTATATGCATACATGAAGTATGTGTGTGTGTATATATATATATATATATATATATATATATATGCATATATTCACCTATATACTTATGCATACACACATACCCACATGCACAAATATATTAAAAATATGCTAAAAGGACATTCGATAAAGACAAGAGAAAGTTATACTGTATAAGATTATGTCGGCTGATATATAAATTTTGTTGTTTTTTGCTGAAAATGGAACACTAAAAGTAAACGGTTGTTATTTGCTGTTTTCAATTTGATAGAGATAATAGTTTGTGTGGATAGGTGTAGGAGGAGGAAGGTGGAAGATTTGGAAGATGAGGAGGAGGAGGAGGAAGAAGAAGAAAGCAGCGGAAAGAATTGGTTGGTGTGTGTGGGGTGTAGTGTCGCGGAAGAAGTTCAAAGTAAAAGGAGACAAAGAGAGAAAAACCGTCTCGAAGAGAAAATTTGAGAGGAAATGAGAAGGGGGAAGGAAATGGAATACGGGGAAAGGTAAATAAGAGAAAACAGACAGAGAGACTGACAGACACATAGATAGAACTATTGAGACAGATGGGTAGATAGATAGATAGGTAATATATTATATATATATATATATATATATATATATATATATATATATATATATTATTATATATGTATGTATGGGAAATCTTTATGAAAATAGACAAAAGACGAAGGCAAGTTTACGGAAATAAACAAAAGACGAAGGCAGGTGGTATACAAACAAACAATTGTATTAGTATGGCGCTCAGGAATAAATAAAAACAAAAGTCTTTAACGTTTCGAGCCTACGCTCTTCAACAGAAAATAGACAGAGAAGAAACAGAGAAAGAAGGAAGAGAAAAAAATGCGTGCAGAGGCTAGCGAATCAACATGGCGACAAACATATATGTATGTATGTATGTATGTATGCATGTATGTATGTATGTATGTATGTATGTATGTATGTATGTATGTATGTATGTAGTATTATTATTATTAGCATTATTATTATTATTATAATTATTACTATTATTACTATTATTATTATTATTATAGGCTGTGTGGTAAGTAGCTTGCTTACCAACCACATGGTTCCGGGTTCAGTCCCAATACATCTTGGCATCTTGGGCAAGTGTCTTCTGCTATAGCCCCGGGCCGACCAATGCCTTGTGAGTGGATTTGGTAGACGGAAACTGAAAGAAGCCTGTCGTATATATGTATATATATATATATGTATGTGTTTGTGTTTGTCCCCTCAGCATTGCTTGACAACCGATGCTGGTGTGTTTACGTCCCCGTCACTTAGCGGTTCGGCAAAAGACACCGATAGAATAAGTACTGGGCTTACAAAGAATAAGTCCCGGGGTCGATTTGCTCGACTAAAGGCGGTGCTCCAGCATGGCTGCAGTCAAATGACTGAAACAAGTAAAAGAGTAAAAGAGAGAGTTATTATTATTATTATTATTATTATTATTATTATTATTATTATTATTATTATTATTATTGTTATTATTATTGAAATGCTTAGCAGTATTTCACCTGTCGCTACGATCTGAGTTCAAATTCAGCCGAGGTCATCTTTACCTTTCATCCTTACGGGATCGGTAAATTAGGTATATACATACATACATACATACATACATACATACATACATACAATACATATACTCTTTTCTTTTCTTTTACTCTTTTACTTGTTTCAGTCATTTGACCGCGGCAATGCTGGAGCACCGCCTTTAGTCGAGCGAATCGACCCGGGACTTATTCTTTGTAAGCCCAGTACTTATTCTATCGGTCTCTTTTGCCGAACCGCTAAGTGACGGGGACGTAAACACACCAGCATCGGCTAGAGGGACAAACACAGACACATAAACATACACACACACACACATATATATATACATATATACGACAGGCTTCTTTCAGTTTCCGTCTACCAAATCCACTCACAAGGCATTGGTCGGCCTGGGGCTATAGCAGAAGACACTTGCCCAAGATGCCACGCAGTGGGACTGAACCCGGAACCATGTGGTTGGTTAGCAAGCTACTTACCACACAGCCACTCCTGCGCCTATATATATATATATGTTTGGTGTATATGTTGAGGCTTATA
Organism: Octopus sinensis; assembly: GCF_006345805.1. Taxonomy (NCBI): domain Eukaryota; kingdom Metazoa; phylum Mollusca; class Cephalopoda; order Octopoda; family Octopodidae; genus Octopus; species Octopus sinensis. The sequence goes on from NC_043020.1 coordinate 23,252,512, forward strand.
TGTACTTGTGGGTGTGTGTGAGTGGGGTGGGAGTTTGTATTTGTTATGGGTGTGTGGTTTACGAGTGGTTTGGTGTGTGAATGTATAGGTTAAAGGAATTGCTATATAAGTATGTTTTAGTGTTTAGTAAAGGGAGGTTTTATCATTTCTGTTTTGTGAGTTTTAGATTATCATGGTAGTTTTATAAATGAATCCATTCATAATTTTGTGTTTATTTGTCTGTGTGGGGTTGAGTGGGTTTTTTGGAGTATATGTTGAGGTTTATATGTATGTATTGGTATGTGTAAGTGGTGTGGGGTATTTGTATATGTCGTGGGTGTGTGGTTTACGTGTGTGTATTTGTGTGTGAATGTTTAGGTTAGGGGGATTGCTATATAGGTTTGTTATAGAGTTTTAGTAAAGGGAGATTTTATCATTATATATTTTTATGAGTTTTGGTTATCATGGTAGGTTTGATAAGGAATTTGTAGTAATTTGTGTCTATTTGCGATGTCTGTTGTTTTATTGCATTGTTTCATTCATAATTTTTAAGTAGTGTTCGTTTTACCAAGTGTATATAATTTTTAATTCCATTTTTTCCCATTTCTCCGTTCATAGTTTTGAGTGATGTCCGTTTTTTAGAGCGTGAATGTGGGTTGTATGTGTGTGGTGGTGGGAGTATGAATAAGTATTGTGGTTGAAGTATTTAGCTATTTTATTTATTTATAGTTGCCTAGACATTTTTATGTGTATGTATAGGATATATATATAGGTGTGTGATTTAGTGTATGTAGTTAGATATGGTTATATATAATTAGGTATATGCGTATGGGTGTATATATAGTTTATTATTATATTATTATTATTTTTTTTGTTTTGTTTTATATTTTATATTTTATATTTTATATTTTATATTTTATATTTAATTGTTGATAGGTTTTTTTAGTTTATATTGGTTTATATATATGTTTATATATGGATTATAGATAGGTTATATATGGATTATATACTTATATTTTTTCATTCATACTTTAATTATTTTAAAATTATTATTTTTATATTTTAAAATATTGATTTTTTAGATTGGACCACCTGAAGATTGTCGATCGAGACAAGAAACGATTGTAGTGGCGGTTTTTTTGACTATTTATTAAAATTTATGTATTGATTAAGTCTTTCCTTGTTTGTTTTGCAAAATAGTGGTTTTGTCTCGAATAATATTTTATAATATTTTACTATAAAATCGATTTAATCATAAATCTGATTTTTCCCTGTAATTTGGATTTATTCCCTAATATTTATTATTATATATATATATATATATATATATATAATATATATATATATATATATATATTATATTATATTAAATTAGAGATTTATACTATAAAATTGGATTTAATCCTAAATCTAATTTTTCCTGTAAGTTTGGATTTATTCTGTAATATTATTATTATATATATGTATGTATGTATGTATGTATACACATACATAGAAACATATATAAATAAATGAATAAGTAAATAAATAAATATATGTATATATATATATATATGTATACATGTACATGTATATATTCCTTTATTATTTTACTTGTTTCAGTTATATACACGCAATCGCACACACGCACACACACATATATCATTATGCGTGTATGTGATTACACAAATATGCATATATATTTATATTTATACTTGCAAGCGCACATGTCCTTTTGACGATTTAATTTGGCTTTTGTGGTATTTTCCTAACCAAATAATTGAACTACCAAAGAGGTTTATGAATAGCACGACAATCTGTGTTTCCGATTAAATTAGAAACAGAAAATAAAATTGAAGTCTGGTTACTGTGTGTTTGTTGCACTTTAATGATCATTAAAGAGACGGTTATTATATTTGCAAGCGATGCAAAGTAGAGCTACTGAAGTGTCTTGGGAGTAGATTACGGTTAAGGAAAACAAAATATAATTCTTTTACATGAAAGCGAATTTTCTTGTCAAAAACAACTACAGAAATGGTGTAAGAAGATTGAATGTAGCCTTTGAAACTTCCTCTCTTCGAGTTCGTTGTATCCAACAGCAAAGGAAGCCATTTGTTTGGAGAGATAATCCAATAAAAGCCCCTTTATTCTGTCTTCCAGCATAGCCTGCACATAAACAAACAGCGAATGCCGCGCAAGGTTAAATTAATATGGAGCTTTCTGAAAGATAGTATAGCCTTCGCTAGTGGAAGCAAAACTCCTATTAAAGGTTGATTCTTGGGGACGAATCATATGTAATTGTTTTAAAAAGGGCTAGAACAGTAATGCTAAAACGTATTTGAAACAAGGACAACAGTCGAAATATTATAATGGATGGGTAAATAAGCATCCTGAAGGTGAAACGATAGAATCAAAAGTAAATAAATGTATCACAAACTAGGAGAGAGAGAAAGGGACATCACCTTTCAAGTAACTCAGAATAGGTAAAGGTAAGTTTAATACAGTTTAAATATGTAGATTAAGATAGTTTGGTATTGGATATTCATCGCGTATAATGTTTCTAGTCAATTGAAACAACGTCGAAGGTGGACAGCGGAAATAGACAAAATACTTTCACTTTTTTATAAAATGATTTAAAAAGTATATAAGACCCTACATACAAACATCTAAATGTATTTACGTCCAAATACACGGAGCTCTGGGCAAAATGTAAAAGTGCATGACCATTGGGGAGACATAAGTAATTTGTGTGTAAAGTTAGGTGAAAATCGGTTGATAATTGTGGGAATGTATGAGTTAGTCATTATACACATACTGCGATTTATACTAGATAATGCTGTGCATGTAGGCATGCATATACATATGCTTACAAAATAAATATATAAATATAAATATAATATACATCTTTTATCTGTATATATATATATATATATATATATATATATATATATATACTCGTTTTCATTTATTAGAACTGCTGCCATTCTTATTAAGCTTGACACTTATTCTATCAGTATCTTTTGCTGAGCCGTTAAGTTACGAGGATGTAAACACACCATCACCGACTGTTAAGTGGTGGCGTTGTACAAACGCAGCAGAAATACAATCACACAGATACTCACGCACACTCACACACACACACACACACATACACACACGCATGTGTGTGTCTATAAAATTCACTTACAAGGTCTTGGTTCGGACTAGACTATAATGGATGATACCAGCACAAGCTTCCTACCATACAACCACACAGCCATGCCTGCGCCTATATATATATATATATATATATATATATATATATATATATATATATATATATATATACATATACATATACATATATATATATATAGTGTGTGTGAGTGTATAAACACTTATGTGCATATGTGTTTTATGGATGTGTGTGTGTACATGTGGATCTCCGTCGTCCAGCGGTGAGGGTCCATTTGTTTGATCGTTCCATCAACTAAATTACTTGTTCCACCATTTATGTCTGCATGGCTGAGTACTGCACAGTGATATGTTCTTCCCCTAATTTTATCGTCAGCGTGTTCGAATTGCACCTGAAAGACACATAAACTAATGTAGTCCTAGATACATTAAGCCATCCATAAAAAGGCGGGATAGTTTCAGCAGGAAAACCTTTGATTAACAGTTACTTAATTGAAAACTGAGCCTTCTACGCAGTAAGTATATAATCAATTGCAATCGGAACATGTGGACTATCCCGTGTATGTAGGAAATGATGCGTTTCCAACGTGCCAAGCGGTGCATTGAATCCGTGGGTTGCAAGTGAAATTCTTGAATATTTGGGCACGCTGCACCTACACACACTCACACATACACGTCTTTCTGACTTTGCCCACATACTAGTGAAACAAAGCAAACTTGCACACATGCACGCACACATACATGCATGTAGGCCAATATGTAAGGTCACGTATCATGGCATTTATGAAGATATGTATGTATGTATGTATGTATTTATAACTAATGTAGGATAAAATTTTTTTCGGGATAAAAATTTTATCAATGGTTAGCATATCAAAAAATACCTTTAAAGGTTAAATTTATAAAAAATTTATAAGATAAGGGCAAAAGAAAAATTCTAATGCCAAATATGCCGAAAAAAAAGACAAAAATTGTCAATTGTCAAAACTTGTCAATATGTATGTATGTATGTATGTATGTATGTATGTATGTATGTAT
>NC_043020.1:23261681-23266681 GCF_006345805.1 Octopus sinensis
TCTCTAGAACTACATTAGTTTTTGTATCTTTCATAAAGACGGTAGGGTGTGATTCGTCGGGGATTTGGTTGCTATGTCTCGCATGGCTATCGACTCTCCATACGGTAGACTCTCCATCGTGGTAGCAGTTGATGTTGTTGTTGCTGTTGTGTTTGTGATGGCGGCGGTGCTGGTGTTGGTGTTGGTGGTATTGGTGGTAGTGGTGGTGGTGGTAGTAATAATGGTAGTTATAATTGCAGTTTAGTTGTTGTTGCTGTTGTCGTTGCTGTGGTCGTTATTGCTGTTGTTTCCTTACAATTATTCCCCCACCCCCATGTTGTTTGTAGTAGCTTTGTGGAAGCAGCTGCTGCGGCCAGTGGAGACGATGTTGCTGCTGATGATGATGGTGATGAGTACGATGAGGCTAGTGAAGTTGATGATGGTGTTGGTGGCGGTGATGTTGTTGTCGGTGGCGGTGGTGGTGGTGACAGTGTGACGACGATGGTAATGATGATGATAATGATGATGATGATAATGATGATAATGATGATGATGATGTGATGATGATGATGATGATGATGATGATGATGAGTACGATGAGGCTGGTGATGATGATGATGGTGTCGCTGGCGTTGCTGTGGTTGTTGTTGTTGTTGGTGGTGGTAGTGGCGGTGATGTTGTCTGTGGTGGTGGTGGGGGGGGGGGGTCGTGGTGGTGGTGACATTGTGACAACGATGATAATGATGATGATAATGATGTGTACGATGATTCTGGTGAGGATGATGATGGTATGGACGGCAGTGATGTTGTTGCTGTTGTTGTTGGTGGTGGTGGTGATGACAATGTGTCGACGACGACGACGACGACGACGATGATGATGATGATGATGATGATGATGGTGATGTTAATGGTCAGGATGGTATGGATGGTTGTCGGAATGATAACGATATCGTTGTGAGGGAGATGATGATGATGATGATGATGATGATGATGATGATTTTGATGGCGATGATGATGATGATCTTGATAATGATGATGATGGTCTTGATGGTGATGATGATGATGATCTTGATAATGATGATGATGGTCTTGATGGTGATGATGATGATGATCTTGATAATGATGATGATGGTCTTGATGGTGATGATGATGATGATCTTGATAATGATGATGATGGTCTTGATGGTGATGATGATGATGATCTTGATAATGATGATGATGGTCTTGATGGTGATGATGATGATGATCTTGATAATGATGATGATGGTCTTGATGGTGATGATGATGTTGATGACGATAATCACGACTACCACGGTGATGATAATGCTGATGATGAACATGGTGTTTACAAGCATTTATTCTGCTAGAAATAACAGCCAAATGTTTCAAATGATATTCTACACATAACATAAAACAGTACATATGGGAGTAATGTAACCTTAGATACGTTATGCCTAAAAAAATCAGACTATATTGCCATAATTGGATTGTCTTCTTTTATAAATATATCTGAGCAGGTTTAAGTTAGAACTAAACACCAACAAGTTTTCACATTTCTTTCGTGTTGCAGAACCTGCTAGAAATAGCAGTTAAATCTCCCTCATCTTCCGCCCTAACGTCCCCCCTCCACCAAATAAATAAAAGCAATGTTACATTTTCTGTTCCTGTCCGAAATAAATGCAAAATTTCTGAAAATAATTAGGACGGTCATGGTTGGAATGCCGTTATTTAATACATATGGTATTTGTGAATACAAAGTTCGTTAGTGCTAGATTTACATGGAAGTAGTTATTAGTACTCTACATTTCTTACGACGACAGTGACAAGGGAGAGTCTATGTAACTTTGGCGGAACAAATATCAAAGGGGATGTATTTCTTAGTATTCTGTTAGAGAATGAAGGGTTGCAACTTGGACACTCTTAGGATTTCAGGGCTGCAGGGAGTTGTGAGAAAATTTTTCGTAGATTGCATTCTTAGCCAGAATTCTTGACACAGAGTGCTTTCTGCTGATGTCAGCCAAATGCCGGATGGTACTAAAACGGGTAAGGCGGCGAGCTGGCAGAAACGTTAGCACACCGGGCGAAATGCTTAGCGGTATTTCATCTGCCGTTACGTTGTGAGTTCAAATTCCGCCGAGGTCGACTTTGCCTTTCATCCTTTCGGGGTCGATAAATTAAGTACCAGTTACGCACTGGGGTCGATGTAATCGACTTAATACCTATGTCTGTCCTTGTTTGTCCCCTCTGTGTTTAGCCCCTTGTGGGTAATAAAGAAATAGGTATTAAAACGGGTGACGGATTAAGCGTATTATGTCTGAATGTTTTCGATTCCCATGCGTTGTCCGGCGAGTGGCAGGAATATTTTCTCATGGTTCTAGCATTCTTTCGATTTTGATATTGGATCGAAGCTGGCTGGATATTCATGGAGAGCTGTGCTCCACTCTGTTTTACCTAAATTTGGTTGTCGCTGGATTTGAACACGTGTAAGACTTGAACCAACGAAGAGTGCTACCTATGTCTGCAAAAAATAGCAGATAAATTTTGATCAAATGCGAATCTATTGATAAAAAATGAAAACAAATAAAATAAAGACGTTGGATAATGTGCCAATGTCCCTATGTGAAGTCTTTTAAGCAATAAGAGGGATTATTATTATTCTTGTTGTTAGGCGGCCAACTGGTAGAATCGTTAGCACACCGGGCGAAGCGCTTAGCGATATTTCGTCTGCCGTTAGGTTCTGAGTTCAAATTCTGCCGAGGTTGACTTTGCCTTTCGTCCTTTCGGGGTCGATAAATTAAGTACCAGTTACGCACTACCGATATAATCGACTTAATCCCTCTGTCAGTCTTTGTCCCCTCTGTGTTTAGCCCCTTGTGGGCAATAAAGAAATAAGAATCGTTAGCACGACGGTCGAAATGGGGTCGACATAATCGATTTAATCCCTCTGTCAGTCTTTGTTTGTCCCCTTGAGGGCAATAAGAAATAAGAATTATTAGCACGAAGGTCGAAATACTTAGCTGTATTTCGTCTGCCGTTACCTTCTGAGTTCAAATTTCCGCCGAGGTCGACTTTGCCTTTCATCATTTCGGGGCCGATAAATTAAGTACCAGTTACGCACTGGGGTCGATATAATTGATTTAATCCCTCTGTTAGTCTTTGTTTGTCTCCTCTGTGTTTAGCTCCTTGTGGGCAATAAAGAAATAAGAATCGTTAGCACGAAGGCCGAAAAACGGTATTTCGTCTACCGCTACGTTCTGAGCTCAAATTCTGCCGAGGTCGACTAAGCCTTTTAACCTTTCGGGGTCGATTAAATAAGTACCAGTACGCACTGGGGTCGATGTAATCGACTTAATCCATTTGTCTGTCCTCTTTTATTTAGCACCTTTTGGGCAATAAAGAAATAAGAAACATTAGCAAAGGCGGCGAACTGGCAGAATCGTTAGCAAAGGCGGCGAACTGGCAGAATCGTTAGCAAAGGCGGCGAAGTGGAAGAATCGTTAGCAAAGGCGGCGATTTGGCAGAATCGTTAGCAAAGGCGGCGAACTGGTAGAATCGTTAGCAAAGGCGGCGAAGTGGAAGAATCGTCAGCAAAGGCGGCGAACTGGTAGAATCGTTAGCAAAGGCGGCGAACTGGTAGAATCGTCAGCAAAGGCGGCGATTTGGCAGAATCGTTAGCAAAGGCGGCGAACTGGTAGAATCGTTAGCAAAGGCGGCGAACTGGTAGAATCGTCAGCAAAGGCGGCGATTTGGCAGAATCGTTAGCAAAGGCGGCGAACTGGCTGAATCGTTAGCAAAGGCGGCGAAGTGGAAGAATCGTTAGCAAAGGTGGCGAACTGGTAGAATCGTTAGCAAAGGCGGCGAACTGGCAGAATCGTTAGCAAAGGCGGCGAAGTGGAAGAATCGTTAGCAAAGGTGGCGAACTGGCAGAATAGTTAGCAAAGGCGGCGAACTGGTAGAATCGTTAGCAAAGGCGGCGAAGTGGAAGAATCGTTAGCAAAGACGGTGATTTGGCAGAATCGTTAGCAAAGGCGGCGAACTGGTAGAATCGTTAGCAAAGGCGGCGATTTGGCAGAATAGTTAGCAAAGGCGGCGATTTGGCAGAATCGTTAGCAAAGGCGGCGAAGTGGAAGAATCGTTAGCAAAGGCGGCGAAGTGGAAGAATCGTTAGCAAAGGCGGTGATTTGGCAGAATCGTTAGCAAAGGCGACGAGCTGGCAGAATTGTTAGCAAAGGCGGTGATCTGGCAGAATAGTTAGCAAATGCGGCGAGCTGGCAGAATCGTTAGCAAAGGCGGTGATCTGGCAAAATTGTTAGCAAAGGTGGTGATCTGGCAGAATGGTTAGCAAATGCGGCGAGCTGGCAGAAATGTTAGCACGCCGGGCGAAATGCGTAGCCGTATTTCGTCTGCCGTTACGTTCAGAGTTCAAATTCCGCCGAGGTCGACTTTGCCTTTCATCCTTTCGGGGTCGATTGAATAAGTATCAGTGACGCACTGGGGTCGATGTAATCGACTTAATCTGTTTGTCGGTCCTTGTTTGTCCCCTCTATGTTTAACCCCTTGTGGGCATGAAAAAAAAAGAATCGTTAGCAAAGGCGGTGAGCTGGCAGAATCGTTAGCACGACGGGCGAAATGATTAGTGGTGTTTCGTTTGTCTTTACGTTAAGAACTCAAATTCCGTCGAGCTCGACTTTGCCTTTCATCCTTTCGAGTCCGATAAATTAAGTACCAGTTGCATACTGGGGTCGATCTAATCGACTGCCCACCTCCCAAAATATCTTGGGCCTTGCGCTTAGAGTAGAAAAGAATATTTCAGGGTTCATATTGTTGCTGTTGTTGCTCTGGCCTTTCGCCAAAATTTAAAATCATTATTACTGTTGTTCTTGATGACCTGGCCGAATCATTGGCGCGTCGCACAATATGCTTTGTAACATTTCCTCTGGTTGTTTATACCCCCTCAAGGTTATGTTTACCTTTTCATCCTTTCGGAATCGATATATTAAAGAACCAACCAAATAATTGAT
>NC_043020.1:23271681-23274181 GCF_006345805.1 Octopus sinensis
TGTTTCTCTTGTGTTTATTCACTTACGTCTTTACCAGTGTATTTATTCATAAATTTACCTGTCAGTTTGTCTGTTTGACTGTCTACATCTGTATATATCTATATATCCATCGACCCATCCGTCTAACTCTGTCTCTATTTTCTCTCTCTCTCTCTCCCACTCTTTTACTCCATCTATCGATCTATTTCTTTCCTTTTCTCCCTTGCTCTCTCTCTCCCTCTCGCTCTCCCTCTCCCTCTGTCTCTTTCTACATGCATGTGTGTATACACATACACACACACACACATACATAAATACATACATATATATATATATATAAGTTATACTTATTCTATCGGTCTATTTTGCCGAACCGCTAAATTACGGGGACGTAAACACACCGGCATCGATTGTCAAACGATGTTGGGCGGACAAACACAGACGCACAAACATATACATACACACACACACACACACACACACACATATATACATACATATATATATATATATATATACATTTATACGACAGGCTTCTTTCAGTTTCCGTCTACCCTATCCACTCACATGGCTTTGGTGGGCCCGAGGTTATAGTAAAAGACACTTGCCTAAGGTGCCAAGCAGTGGGACTGAACCCGGAACCATGTTGTTGGTAAGGAAACTGCTTACCACACAGCCACTCTTACGCCTATATATATATATATATATTAAGGTATGTAGAAAAATACAACATGGACAAGAACGTATAACTCATAGAAGACGATACAATAAACATGGACAGGACATTCGAACCCCTCAGTCTTCAGTCAAGTCAAGAACCGGATCATCGTAGTAATTCGGCTGATTAATCTTGAGATTACTAGATCACGGCCAGCCCTCCAAGAAAAACTAAGCTGGAAGCGTAGATTTCCTGGAAGAAGGATCGAATGCATACGAACACCAGGACAGCAAAAGGGACAGATTAAAAAAAAACAAAAAACAATAATGGAATACAGAAACATGAATACAGACAGAAGCATTAACGGTGGAAAACAACAAGTGTCTTACGACTGATAACAAGCAAACAAATTTTTTTCTGGCGCATTGGAAAAAGCCTTTATAGCGGCGGACGAAGAACAACGATGTTAACACGACGAGGGTCAGGAGCTGAAAGGCAGATTTCGGCCAACAGTCACGTGACAGAGAAGAGGGAAAAGAAAAAGAAAGAGAAGCAAAGGAAAGAGGAGAGAGAGAAAAGGGGGACCAAAACGCAACAAAGAGAGAGAAGAGAGAGAAAGAAGGAATCAGAGCGGAGAAGGGATGGGCGTCGAGAATGACTGTGAGTGCAGAGAGCGAGACAAAGAAATAGGAGGGTAGTGGAAGACTAGACAAAGGATCAGAGGAAAGAGAAGATGAATAGAGAGAAGTAAAAATGAGAGAGAGAGAGAGACAAACAGAGAGTCGTACCAATTATTAAGAATATGTGTTCACATTAATGATAAAGGGGGTACGGGGCGCCTGGAATATATGTTAAGGTATGATAAATATCAAAGTGAGTTATCAAAGTGTATCATAAGTTGAAGACGGGAAGGATGACTTCCCTTTGCAAATACTGACAGGACACAGATAGTGTGTCTATGGCCAGCTGGAGGAGTGTGTCCTCCTGGGGCTAAAATCTACAGTAGCATCCACCCTTAGGGGTTAGCCATATTGAAATGGCAAAAATACGTCACGATATATATATATATATATATATATATATATATATATATATATGAAAACACACATCCAAATCTACTTACAATAGAAAGTGATCTGTACGTACACTGGGGTCGCTGACGGAAAAGTCGTCATGTGGAAAAAATCCCGCTTCGGGATTCCTGATGGAAGGTAATTGGCTCCTATAACGTTGGAGATTTTAAAGTGTAAATTTTTCATAAATACTCTATTAAACTATTCAAATAAAGATTATGCTATGACATGACAAATATGTAGATTCTCCATCTTTGAAAAAAAAATAAGGGTTATGATGTAACATGAGCAAAATAGACAGCTTTGTGTATATGAAGAGGAAAACCTAATTGAAGATGACAGCTAATCTCAGTTAGAATACGACCTCGGCTAAACGTTCGCCAATACTTTATTCTCTGTCGACCTGAATGAGCAAATTGTAATATGTTTTATAAAAAGCTATGATAACCTTAATCAGCGAAAAAATGAGATTCCTAGAGTTTTTTTTCTTACGTACAACATTTTATTGACGCTATCAAAGCCAATTTGTCCCGCAGTATTTGATTCAATACGCAGGTTACAGATGTGGTAAACAATGAAATGTTTTCGACATGTTTATACGTGCTAAAATATATTTCTGTCGTGGGTGCTGTAGCTGTCAACATTACTCTTAATCTAAAACCAACGTTTGGAAACGTCTGACAAAACTTCTAGTTGGGTAATTTAGCAATTGTGAAAGTTACTGCAGCTGTGAAGAATTCTCTTATTCTAACACGAAAGTTAGGAATTATATGGCAAATCTTCTATTCGG
>NC_043020.1:23286681-23289181 GCF_006345805.1 Octopus sinensis
TGATGAAGAAACAACAAAAGCTATAAAACAAATGAAATCCAAACTAAAAATAGAACAGCAACGAACCATGATAAAACGATGGCAAGAAAAGCCCCTTCATGGTAAATACTGCACTAAACTAAACGCAAAAGAAATAGACAAAGAAAAATCCCAGCATGGTGAGAAGCTCAGGACTCAAAGCAGAAACAGAGGGATTTTTAATTGCAGCACAAGACCAAAGCCTCCCCCCCAGAAATTACCAAAAAATGTAATGAAAAGAAATATTACAAGTAACTGCAGAATATGTGGAGATGGACAAGAAACAATAAATCATATTATCTCTAGCTGCCCAGTCCTGGCTAAGAAGGAATATATTCACAGACATGACAGAGTTGGAACCTACATACATTGGAAGCTATGCCAACATTATGGAATAACAACAGAAAAAAGATGGTATAGGCACACACCAGAAAAGGTCACAGAAAACGAGAAAGCAACCATACTCTGGGATATGCCGATACACACAGATAGAGAAATTAAGGCCAACAGACCAGATATAGTTGTCAGAGATCATGAAGAAAAAAAATGCTTTCTAATTGATGTATCAATACCGGCAGATGACAACGTGTCTCTAAAAGAAATGGAGAAACTCTCAAAATACAAAGACCTAGAAATAGAGGTAACTAGAATGTGGAATCTGAAAACAGAAACAATTCCTATCATAGTAGGTGCATTAGGCATGATAAAAAAATCTTCAGACAAATACAAAACAAAAACACCAGGACTTACAAACACATATAACATACAGAAAATTGCACTACTAGGCACTGCACACATCCTACGCAGAACACTTTCCATACAATAACCATCAGAGCATCACAACAAATCACAGCACATACCCAAGGCACACAGAGCTGCGCTCGGTAGTGAAGTGAAAGCACGCTATAAAAATAAAACTACTGAATGACAATAATAATAATAATAATAATAATAATAATAATAATAATAATAATAATAATAATAATAAATGCCCTGATGCAGTACCAGGCAGTGGCTCTCATGGCTTCTGATCTTAACTGATTGGAAGTGTTATCATGTACGTTGTTTTGTCTAGGTATAAAAGATGGGCTACAGCAAATATTTCTGCTCAATACAACAGATTTGCTTGTCAGTTGTTTGACCTTAACCAGTTGAGCATGTCCCTTGGTGGCTGACGATATGTGCATCTCTGATCACGAGCAGAAGTAATGGGGGAGCATCATAGCCATGTGTTGAGAGGGATTCTTTGACGTTTGAATAATTCACCTCTGGAAACATGGGTGGTTCTTTCAACATCCTTAAACAACCCTTATTGAGGGACCTTTTGAGTGGGATGGGCTACTCAACCTGAAGAAAATTCTAACAGAGCCCCACCTGCAAGGTCATGCGCTGTTTATCTTGATATGAGATCACCATGTCGCGCACATATGGTTGTGATGCATGTGCCTGGTGTACCCTTATCAGACGGGTAGTCATGATGGGTATATTGTGCTTCGTATATTTTACCCCAGTGTCACTTTGATGGCATGAACTGCTCTCTCACTCAATAATAATAATAATAAATACCCTGATGCAGTACCAGGCAGTGGCTCTCGTGTCTTCTTATCTTAACTGGTTGGAGTGTTATGATGTACATTGTTTTGTCTTGGGACAAAAGATGGGCTACAGCAAATATTCTGCTCAATACCACAGATTTGCTTGTCAGTTGTTTGACCTTAACCAGCTGAGCATGTCCCTTAGTGGCTGACGATATGTGCATCTCTGATCACGAGCAGAATTAGTGGGGGAGCATCATAGCCATGTGTTGAGAGGAATTGTTTGGCGTTAAAATAATTCACCTTTGGAAACATGGGTAGTTCGTTCAACATCTTTAAAAATTCCTTATTCAAGGACCCTTTGCCTTAGTTTAACACTAAAACGTGGTACTTGGTTGCATTTAGTGGAGGATGTCAAGTTTATCGCAAATATTTGGATCATATTTCCTGTCAGAGGCAATCAATGACTATTTTAACGTTACCCTTAATTATTTTCATGGTAAATTCCCCTGCAAATCGGGTCGTGATTGAAACCCTTTCGACACTTTTTTAAGGTTTGACTTAACAACAAAACCCTAAAATCAATCTACCATATTTTATTAATTTTTTATTCCGTATTGGATAAAGATATTTAATGGTAGAGGAAAGGAGTCACATCAGCAATTACGGCGACTGTTTTGTTGTATCACTGCGAAGGTTTATTTTTACACATACCACCGTGCTTCGCCATAATCAAAGAAAGAGAATTAACAAGAATTGTAACCCACATATAAACCATTTGTATAACACACACACCCACAAACACACCCACATTATATACACGAATGCAAACGCATACAAACACACACATATACTATATACACATGCAAACATACGTACATACATATAAACATACATATATAGGTGTGTCTATAATGTTTCTATCATAAGGGACGTACAAATACTGC
>NC_043020.1:23294181-23299181 GCF_006345805.1 Octopus sinensis
ACACACACTCACACACACACACACAAGTTCAGACACACACACACACGTACACACACACACGTACACACACACACACACACACACACACAACACACATGCGCATTGAAACAAAATTAATAAAGCTCTACAATTCAGCGTATGATCATAATCATTGTCGCTACAGCGTAATCGAAGAACAAAGTTAATTATACTTTTCATTAAAATAAATCGGACGGACCAACCAGACACCATTCATCATGTGACCGCTTAAATGAAGACGGTGGTCACGTGATATGGTCTCTCATGGATGAAGGCAGTTGTTGAAGATGTAATGAGCCGTGAAAGTAATGGTCAGAGTAAAAGATGATACGCATACATACACAAGAACACACACACACTTATGATACATATACACACACTTAAGACACACATACACACACTTAAGACACACATACATACACTTAAGACACACATACATACAATTAAGACACACATACACAAAATTAAGACACACATACACACACTTAAGATACACATACACACACTTAAGACACACATACACACAATTAAGACACACATACACACACTTAAGACAGACTTACACACACTTAAGATACACATACACACACTTAAGACACACATACACACATTTAAGACACACATACACACACTTAAGATACACATACACACAATTAAGACACACATATACACACTTAAGACAGACTTACACACACTTAAGATACACATACACACACTTAAGACACACATACACACACTTAAGACAAACATACACACACTTAAGACACACATACACACACTTAAGACACATATACACACACTTAAGACACACATACACACACTTAAGACAAACATATACATACACAAGCACATACATGAACGTACATGCTCACGCACATATACACAGGATCCGTGACATACACGTTTGCACGAATATACACACACACATGCACAAACACTTACGCACACACAGAAACCGACGCTCGTACACACATACCCCCATACACATGCACGTGTACACACATAGGCATCTCACACAAACACAGGGATTCGCACATATGCGCGCACAAACACGCGCACACACATGCATACACGTGTACACACACATGCAAACGCACACATACACACATGCACATGCATGCACATACACACTCGCACATACGCAGACATGCCCCCATACATACGCACGTACATACATATGTAGACTCTCATGCACACACATACACGTACGTATAAACAATCGCACATTCGCACCCCCACGCACGCACAGACCTTCACATACACGTACTTACACACACTTGCACACACATAAATACAAGCACACATGTATACGGCGTAACCCATACATACAGACATACAAATACACACAGACACACAAATACACTTACATACACGCACAGAAGCAAACGCGTATATCTACACACACATAGACAACACATCCGCACCTACACACACGTACAAAGTCACATACAACACATACGCATAATTACACAAACACGTGTACTCACAAACGCACACATACACGGACATACGAAGTCATACATGTACATATACCCCCCCCATACAGACGTGCACCCATGTACGCTCTCTCTCACACACATATACGTATACAAGCACACCTACAAACACACACATGCACGTGTACATATAGATGCACATAGTCACATATAAACACATATACACACATTTGCACACAGGCACATGCGGAATTATGTTTCTTGCGTCTTGGACAGAAAAGACTTCCCTAAGTATTTACCGAAACTACAATACCGATTCTGCTAGCAACGACGCAGGACCAGGAGCTGAAAGTTGACCTCGAGATACAACGAAATGGCTCTGAATTTATAGGCTGAACATCATGTAGACCAGACATATTACTGATAGAAAGCTTCAAAGTTCATTACAACTCTTCATATTTCTGGGGAAACCTTATTGAAGAGACAAAAACGAAAAGAAGAGATCAATATACTGAGGTGGCAGAATTAAATCGAAACAGAAGATGGCAATTAAGGCGTGATCGTTCGGAGATGGAATGTAGAGTCAGTCGGCAACAAGCTGAGCATCACAGGAACCAGTGGATGAAAAGCCATCAAGATATATACATTTACATCAGTGAGGAGTTCAACATGGTCATAGATGAGATGCTATGACCTCTATTGGGAATAATGCCACTTCAAGTCCGATTAACTGAACTGGACTTGATTGGGTCACCTGCGAGTGATTGGTGAGAACCTCACAAAGATGTCACACAGAAGGTGACGTTTGGAAAAATAACTCATATGTCGTAGAGTTAATTTCTAAATCGCACGCGTGTGCATCTATGTATGGCAACAATTTATAATTAACATACTCTACGTTATATACGCACGCACACTCAGACATCTATGTGACTGTTTACATAACATAAACAGCCGTTTATATTAATTTTATATACACACGCACACACACACACACGCATATATATATATATATATATATATTATATAGAGAGAGAGAGAGAGATACATACATATATATATATATATAGATAAGAAAGTTTGTTTGGTAAAGCACATATATACATATATATATATATATATGATCGTTAGCCACTACACACATATTTTTTCTCTCCTTGTTTCTCTCCTTGTTTTTTCTGTGTCCCTTTCTGTAGAAGAGCGTAAGGCTCGAAACGTAAAAGACTTTTCTATTCCTGAGCGTTATACTAATACATCTGTTGCCTTTGTACACCACCTGTCTTCGTCTTTTGTTGTTCGTAAACTCTCCCTATATATATATATATATATATATATATATATATATATATATATATATATATTATATATATATATATATACACACATATGATATATGCATGCACATACACGCACATGTATATATATGTATTATATATATATGTCTATATATATATGTCTTTCTCTCTCTATACATATGTCTATATATATATCCGCTATATCGGAAATCTATAACGGTTCCAAACTCCTGTCTCGGCTATAGTCTTGGAGCCCTGAATGTAGACGCTATATTTTTTATGAGGTATGCATAATAGTAGGGAATACTGGGAAACATTTTCTGCAGATGAGGTTTCGGGGTATTATTTAGTCACCATTACACGTGTTTCGTTGCCAAGCTTCATTCCTACAATATTGTACATGTCATAGAAAATATGCGAGGTATCTAACTTTGAGACTACTTCAGAATCAGAATCCAACAATGTTATTTTATTCTATGCCTTCAGAATTTCTAATAGGAGATATCTTACATGCTTTTTCGTAAATGTACAATTTTGTAACACCAATTAGCAAATGAGGCACGCGTAATGGTGAATAGAAAATGCTAAAATATTTCCAATCTCCTGTTTCGATGTAGATAAATAGATTGATTGAGATAGATAGATAGATAGATAGATAGATAGATAGATAGATAGATAGATAGATAGATAGATAGATAGATAGATAGATAGATAGATAGATAGATAGATAGATAGATAGATAGATTGAGATAGATAGATAGATTGATTGATTGAGATAGATAGATAGATAGATAGATAGATAAGATAAATAGATTGATTGAGATAGATAGATAGATAGATAGATAGATAGATAGATACATACATAGATAGATAGATAGATTGATTGAGATAGATAGTAGGATAGATAGATTAATTGAGATAGATAGTTAGATAAATAGATTGATTGAGATAGATAGATAGATTGATTGAGATAGATATATAGATTGATTGATTGATTGATATATAGATAGCTAAATAGATAGATAGATAGATAGATAGATAGATAGATAGATAGATAGATGAATAGATAGTTAGAGAGACAGCGAGAGAGAGAGAGGGAGTTGAGGAGCGAGATGAATGAAAGATATATATACATATATATATATATATAGAGAGAGAGAGACAGTGTGAGACAAGGATAAAAGATAGAGGATACATAGATCTATAGAAACGCAAACAAATGTTTATGTAATAATATTTGTAACATTTATCATGTCGATTCTTCATGTTCTTCATAAAAAATCCTAAAAATTAGCTCTTTTGATAATTATATTTGCGCCTTCATTGTTAGTGTGCAAGATGTCTATCACATTACAGAGCAGTGTCCTGTGATAACAAATGTGTACAGTTATATATTATTACGTTAGAATAATAAAACTCTACTAAATATCGAGCACTGTAATTGTATATTATATATATACATTATATATATACATATAATATGTATATATATATATATTATGTATATTATATATATATATAATATATAATATAATATATATATATACATATATATATGATATATATAATGTATATATATATATATATACATTACAGTGCTCGATATTTAGTAGAGTTTTATTATTCTAAGTAATAATATATAACTGTACACATTTGTATCACAGGACACTGCTCTGTAAGTGGATAGACATCTTGCACACTAACAATGAAGGCGCAAATATAATTATCAAAAGAGCTAATTTTTAGGATTTTTTATGAAGAACATGAAGAATCGACATGATAAATGTTACAAATATTATTACATAAACATTTGTTTGCGTTTCTATAGATCTATGTATCTATCTATCTTTTATCCTTGTCTCACACTGTCTCTCTCTCTCTATATATATATATATATGTATATATATCTTTCATTCATCTCGCTCCTCAACTCCCTCTCTCTCTCTCGCTGTCTCTCTAACTATCTATTCATCTATCTATCTATCTATCTATCTATCTATCTATCTATCTATCTATCTATCTATCTATCTATCTATCTATCTATCTATGTATCTATCTATCTATTTAGCTATCTATATATCAATCAATCAATCAATCTATATATCTATCTCAATCAATCTATCTATCTATCTCAATCAATCTATTTATCTAACTATCTATCTCAATTAATCTATCTATCCTACTATCTATCTCAATCAATCTATATATACCTATATATACACATATATATATATATCTATATCTATTCTAT
>NC_043020.1:23304181-23314523 GCF_006345805.1 Octopus sinensis
TTCGTCGACTTTGCGTTTGTTGGAATCGATAAAATAATTACCAGTTGTGTACTGGGATCAATGTAATCGGCAAGCCTCATTCCTACCAAGCTTCAGGCCCTGTGCCTTTAATAAAAAGGGTTATCATTCTCATGTTTAAGGCGGCAAGCTGGCAGAATCATTAGGACATCAGGCAAGACGATTGAGAGCATTTAGATCGTGTTTCCGTCCTGCGTTCAAAATCCGTCGGGGCCGACTTTTTCTTCCTTTCGGATTCGATGAAAATAGTATCAGATGAGCAATGTGGTCGATGTAATTAACTAACCCCCAACTCCCAAATTTCGGAACTTGTGCCTATAGCGGAAACCTCCAGTACTATCGTAATTACTGGCTGGAGAATTGATAGAATAATTTGTTCGGTATGGATCGTTATATTCTAGTTTGAAACCTTACTGTGGACACCATTCATGGATAAAATGAAATGGCTGTCAAGTCCTGTTGACGATGTGATGCATTATTTCCTTCTCTACAATATTGCTGACATCCTTGCTTCCTTGACAACCATTATTAGGGCGAGTGGATAATGCGGTTGACTGACAGAATTGTTAACACGTCGGGCAATTGCTCTGCGGCATTTCCTGAGTTCAAATTCCGTCGAAACCGATCTTACCTTTCATTGTTTAAGCGTCGATAAAATAAGGCTTTATGCCCACGGGAGAAAGAATTATTAGGGCGAGCAGATAAAATGGCGAACTGGCAGAATCGTTAGCACGCCGGGAAAATGTTTAGCGGCATTTCGTCTGTCCTCATTTTCAGAGTTCAAATTCCGTCCTGGTCGACTTTGCCTTTCATCGTTTCGCTATTGATAAAATAAGTACCAGTTAAACACCAGAGTCGATGTAAACGTTTTGCCTCCGCCACCGAAAGTGCTGGTCTGGTACCAAAATTTTAATTCATTATTTGGGCTTAGCTAGCAGAGAAAATGTCGGATCTTTTCGGTTTGAACGGCAGTTTTTAACATAATTTCTAGATAACTAAAAACTTTTAAACTTCGTATACTAGTAGAATGTGTTTATAAAACATCGTTTTCTCTCGGCTTTATTGAGAAAATTTTATAGTTTGTAAGATATTTGTTGTTTTTTTCTTCAATTTCTGCAATTTCAACCAATCACTGACATCTATTAAGTTAAAAAACATTCTGTGCTGTATGAATATGTCCCTCGTTTAAGAAACAGACTGGGTTTATTTACATTTGTGAAGAAAAAAGATACCCTTCCCCCCACCCCTAACCCTAACTAACCCTAACCCGAAAACAGATTGAAATGCAATAGATCGATTCTAGGGTCATAATTATGGGTTACAATTTCATATGACATCGCTAGAAAAAACTGCTGTTCAAACCGAAAAGATCCAAATTGTCATTTGAGGTACAGTAGGTAACGGCATTTCTTCCGGTCCTCTGTGTTTTGTGTTCATATCCAGGTGAGCTCAACTTTACCGTTCATCCTTTCGTGGTCAATAAAATACATAACAGTCACGTAATAATATCGATACAATCAACAAATCCTCTCTTACAAAAGACAACAAATTACTGATCTTCTCTCTGATTCCAAACCATTATCGATCTCATAGTTTCAGGCTAGTGGATTGATATTATAGCTGTTTGATCCAGCTCTATAGATCGGGTCCCAAATCCCGCTGAGGGAAGCTTTGGTGTCGATGTCGTCGACTAATCTACTTCTCTTAATGGTTGACCTTCTGCTTTATAAGAGAGGCTGTTGTTATTCTCTGGATTTCAAAAGTTTTGTTCGGGTTTCTAATGCACCGTTGGGAGCACATCTGTGTATCTACAGTATATACAGCATAGTCATTTTGCTGTATAAAATATGTTTGTATAGCATATCTGTATTGCTTTGTTATGATGGATGGGTTTTGTGTTTATCAATTAGCTGTTATTCGAGAGTTACGTGAGTTTGCTGTGTAGAATATACACTCGATGTGCTGTGCCGAAAATGTACAACATGGCATTATAGTATTATTGAAATAAATATGGGTT
Organism: Octopus sinensis; assembly: GCF_006345805.1. NCBI lineage: Eukaryota > Metazoa > Mollusca > Cephalopoda > Octopoda > Octopodidae > Octopus > Octopus sinensis. The sequence continues at coordinate 23,306,217 of NC_043020.1, forward strand.
ATGTAGGATTAAAACTACGCCTCATAGGACCCGTCTTTTGGCAAAGCAATATCGATATACTGCGGATGTGACATTTGCAATTTGTTTATTTCACAATCCTTCTCCAGTTTCAATACAAGTTACTGCCGGGTCTGTTTACCTCTGTTTCAGGGCAGCGCTAGGTCACTTCAACTTTGAAGCAATACACAATTACCGTCTTTGTATTCATCTTATTTTTATTCCTTTTATTGATTCTCTTCGGTGACAGCCATAAAGCCTGACATTCTTCAAAGTGATGCACAAAATTCAAATGATGTATTGAAAAAGGTTGATACTTTCTCACCTGGATTGATGAATATCCAGGCTTCTCACCTGAAAAATAATAATGCCTAAAAATACATTCCAATACTGCAAGCAACGCAATGCTATCAGATAAAATGTGGCTTTTCTAGTATTTTTCGTCGAGCTTGTTGTGTTACAGTCAGCCCTGGTGGGTAAGGCAAACCTTAAATCAAAGTTATTCAATTATTGAACAAATACAGGCGCAAGTGTGGCTGTGTGGTAAAAAGTTTGCTCCCCAACCACATGGTACCGGTTTCAGTCCCACTGTGAGGCACTTTGGGCAAACTTATTATAATATAGCTTCGAGCCGAAGAAAGTCTTGTGAGCGGATTTGGTAAACGGAAACTGAAAGAAGCCCATTGTATATATACATATATAAATATACATGTGCGTTTTCGTGTGTGTGTGTGTGTGTGTGTGTGTGTGTGTGTGTGTTTGTGTGTGTGCACGTGCATGTATGCGTATGTATGTCTTTCTGTCTGTGTTTGTCCCCCACCACCGCTTGACAACCGGTGTTGGTACTTAGCAGTTCGGCAAGAGACCGATAGAATATGTACCAGTCTTGAAACAAAATGAAAATACTGGGGCCGATTCATTCCGAAAAATATTCTTCAAAGTGGTGCCCTAGTATGGCCACAGTCTATGGATTGAAACAAAAAAGATGTCATTTTATAACCTGCTCAAAGGATAAGGTTACCTACGACTACACTTTTGAATGTGCTCTCTTTTCAAAAGCAATTAAGTGTTATTTAATGTAAGTTTATGCAGCTATCATTCAGGTCGAACGACAAAATTTCCTGTTATTGTTGCTTTTGTTGTTCTTGCTGTTGTTATGTATCGTAGATCCACTCAGAACAAGAAGACCTTTGATTTAAAAACTTCTAAGCCGTGCCATTCTACCTTTTACTTCCAGGCATACTGAATTAGGATTTCAAATTCACTATAGCTGTCATTTTAAGACACCCTAATAACATTCTTGTACAAACATTTTCGGCTATTTTCAGTTTATCGAACGATCGGGAAAACGTGTTCTTTGTTATTGCTCTTTTCGATATTTAGCCAGAAGCCAAACCTTCGTAACAAATTTTTTTCAATTCCTGCCTGTCACTTGACCATTCAGGCCAGCGTTTATCTAGGATTACATTATCTAATGTGTCCTATTGATTTCTTTTAAAAGAAAAGCAAAAACTCTCATTCTTTTTTGTCTTCATGACACAGGGAAAACAAATACAAAATTATTGGTTCCAAGACGGTCTTCACGGATGCTCTGGGATGCATTTTAAGGGAGATTTTTCTGAAGGTTTTGGCTCTTTTAACATCAAGCCCTAATACTCAGATGACTCAGCTGGGGGAAACATATCCTATTTTCTGAGTGAGCTACAAGGGACTTTGGTTGCTAGTTAAACATTTAGAGCAAAGTTAAAGAAAACTAGGGATTACTTGTCTTGGTCTTTGAACTTTGGCCAAGCTGGGGCACCCTCTTGAAGGATTTCGTTGAGCAAATTGAACCTAGTACTTATATTTTGATTATGTTATCGGTCGCCTGTAGTCGTTCTGCCACATTCGGGACACGTAAACAAACCAACAACTGATTATTAGTGGTGCACAAGAACAAACACGAAGACATACAAAAATGCAAGACACACATAGGTTTATATACTATAAAAATATGTATATATATATATATATATATATATATATATATATATATATATATATATATACATAGTTGTATGTATATAAAACTAAGTTGTATGTATATAAACCTATGTATATATACACTAGTTGTATGTATATAAACTTATATATATATATATATATATATATATTATATATATATATATAGAGATAGATAGAAGAGAGAGAGAGAGAGATAGAAAGATAGACAGATAGATAGATAAATAGATAGATAGAGTGAGAGGGAGAGAGAGGCAGCAGGTGAAAGTTAGAGATGTTAAATATAGAAAATGCGTTGTAGTACTCAAATTTCAACTTCCAATGCGAAGCCTTTATCAAGATATAATCCGCTGCATAAGAAGCGATAAGAGTAATGCAGGTGAGTTAGTTGACATGGAGATAATGATGCAAATTAAAACGCTTAGACATGCTATTTAAAATATATATACAAATACATTTGTAAATGTGTATATATATATATAGGTGCAGGAGTGGCTGTGTGGTAAGTAGCTTGTTTACCAACCACATGGTCCCGGGTTCAGTCCCACTGCGTGGCACCTTGGGCAAGTGTGTTCTACTATAGCCCCGGGTCGACCAAAGCCTTGTGAGTGGATTTGGTAGACGGAAACTGAAAGAAGCCCGTCGTATATATGTATATATATATATATATATATGCGTGTGTGTGTTTGTCCCCCTAGCATTGCTTGACAACCGATGCTGGTGTGTTTATGTCTCCGTTACTTAGCGGTTCGGCAAAAGAGACCGATAGAATAAATACTGGACTTACAAAAGAATAAGTCCCGGTGCCGAGTTGCTCGATTAAAGGCGGTGCTCCAGCATGGCCGCAGTCAGATGACTGAAACAAGTAAAAGAGTAAAAGAGTAAAGAGTATATATATATAATATGTGTGTGGTGTGTGTGTGTGTGTGTGAGTGTGTGTGTGTATGTATATATAGACCTATATATAGAGAGAGGCTTAAAACCTCAAAATATTCAGATGACTATTCGTGTATACGTATATAAAAAGTACAGAAAACTAAGATGGAATGGCATCGTATTTATGCACAACAGCTGTTTCTGGCACTCAGAATCATGTAATAGTTGTAACGTTAGTAGCGGGAGTGAGCAAAACGTCAAAGATATGCAACGAGTTGTGGATACATATAAACGTTGCCGTATAGCCCGGCTGCCGTCTTCAGGCTAGAAAGTTTTGCGCCTTCTCTCCTTAGTTTTCTGGAATCTATGTATGTTTCGTGCTCTGTTTTAATTCGTTCTGAACATACATAAATATTTATAAGTTTATACATGAATGTACATCAACTGAATATTTAAACATTATTGTTTCTCTTTATATATATATTTACATCTGTATATGTAAGTATTGTGTATGTATGTATGTATGTATGTATGTATGTATGTATGTATGTATGTATGTATATTTTATATACCAAGCCAAACGTGTTTATTTGTATCACTATCTTTCTATATATGTATACACATATCTGTGTGTGCGTGTGTATGTGTATACCTCTGTAGGTATGTATAGTAAACATTTTGAATAATATGGGTGGTTTAATAGCAATCTAACATCCTAAAGAAATATTTATATACCACACTAAAATCACAGAAGTTCCTAAGTGGTACCGGCATTGCTAGAAATAAGAGTGAAACCGATTCACTAGCTACAAGAGCACTATCTTATTTCTTTACAACCCACAAGGGGCTAAACACAGAGAGGACGAACAAGGACAACCACACGGATTAAGTCGATTATATCGACCCCAGTGCGTAACTGGTGCTTATTTAATCGACCCCGAAAGGATGAAAGGCAAAGTCGACCTCGGCGGAATTTGAACTCAGAACGTAACGGTAGACGAAATACGGCTACGCATTTTGCCCGGCGTACTAACGTTTCTGCCAACTCGAGTTGGCACTATCTTAATGACCGATAAGGGAGATAAGCTCCTTTTGCGAACTTTATGATTTTGATGCCGAGCATCTTAATTCTCATAGGTGGCTCTTACCGCTCCTGGAGTTAAATTCAACTCATCTTCTCAGCTTATACGAAAATCGTTCAACACATACGCTGATTTCAAAAACGGAAAAAGCGAAAACTATAAATATAGATGGTTTATTAACGCTGTCTATAAACTTGCCTTTAGGTTGTTAAATTGCAGTAATGGCCACCGATGAGTATTAAAATGCTCTGCATCAGTATTCATAAGATGGTACCCTTATGTCTAGTGAAGTGGTTTGACTCTTATTTCTAGCAACGCCGGTACCACTTAGTACCCTCTTTCACTTTAGTGACGTCTGTAACTTTCCCTTTAGGTATGCTTAGCAGGTAAATACATATATGTGTGTGTTGCTATACGAATATGTGTGTGCACGGGTGTATTTGTGTATATACGCGTAGGTGTGCTTACATATGTGTGTGAATGGATTTATTTACACAAATAGCAATTACACTGCTGTAAAAATTGAGTGGCTATACAGCCACGAAGCATGGCGTAGCAAACAATAAATATGGCGAATAAACAGAACATGAATCCACAGGCACAGATGAAAACAAACAGCCATTGGCATCTGCAGTGACAGCAACAGAACAACAACAACAACAACGCGCGTGCGCAGACACGCATATACACAATCCAAACTTTCCAAATACTGCGGGGAAATACGAATCTTGTTTTTTGATTTTTTAAGAGAAAAATGGTGTCGCTGATCGTACGCCATCGATAAGTTCGCAGACTGTGACGAAAGAACTATCATGAATCGATTTATTGATCAAAAGAACTATTTATAAAGTAATTGGTTATGCGTAATTAGTTAGCTATTTCGTTGAGCCGTATTTCGTCGTTACGTTCCGTTCATTCCGCCGAGGTCGACTTTGCCTTTCATCCTTTAAGTACCAGTTACGCACTGGGGTCGATGTAGTCGACTTAATCCCTTTGTCTGTCCTTGTTTGTCCCCTCTGTGTTTAGCCCCTTGTGGGTAGTAAAGAAATATATATTGGGTTGTCCGGAAAGTTCGTGCCGATTTATAGTAGCTTACCTTTCGACTTATTTTAGAACGTGGTTGAGCCCATAAAATAGGATTTGACTACACTTCCATTTAGAGTACAGTTTTCGTGGAAGGTTTATGTTCCTATAACATGTGTTAATTCTGTAACACTTTAAAATGGAAGATAAGAAAGTTCATTTTCGGCACTTGATGCTTTGGGAACCAGACAAAAATTGCTGCGGCTCGGCTGGGATATGTTACTTCACCCTCCATGTTCACCAGATATTGCTCCTTCGGATTTCCACTTATTCAGGTCTCTGCAGAATAGTCTTAATGGTAAAAATTTCAATTCCTTGGATGACCTAAAAAGATACCTTGATGAATTCTTTGCCATGTAACCACCTCAATTCTGGGAAGAGGGAATTTTCAAGTTAAAGGAAAGATGGAGACGCATTGTGCAACAGAATGGTTCATATTTGGTTGATTAAAGATGTAATGGCGAGTATTTATTGACCTTTTTCTTTCCTTTAAAAATCGGCACGAATTTTCCGCACAACCCAATAAAATAGGAATAATAAGAGGTGAAATACACACAGTATGTGTCATGCTGGAGCACTGCCTTGAAGAAGTTTGAGTTGAATGAATTAATCCCATTACATGTTTTTAAGCCAGGTACTTAGTATATCGGTCTCTTTGCCGAATCTCTAAGCTACGGGGATGTAAACACACAAACACCAGTTGTCAAGCGGTGGTGGTTTGACAAAGACACGTACACAAACACACAACACAACACGCACATATACACAGCGGTTTTCTTTCCGTTTCCATCTACCAAATCCACACATAAGGCGTGGCTCAGGCCGGGGTTATAGTAGAAAATACATACTCAACGTGTCACGCAGTGGGACTGAACCCAGACCGATATTGTTGGGAAGTCAACTTCTTACCACACAGCCACATATATCTATGTACATACATATGTATGTTGTTATAAAAAAAAAGAGCACTCCGTCGGTTACGACGACGAGGGTCCCAGCTGATACGATCAATGGAACAGCTTGCTCGTAAAATTAACCTGCAAGCCGACTGAGCACGTACCCTTAACGTAGTTCTCAGAGAGATTCAGCCTGACACAGAGTGTGACAAGGCTGGCCCTTTGAAATACAGGTACTACTCATTTTTGTCAGCTGAGTGGACTGGAGCAAACGTGAAATAAAGTGTCTTGCTCAAGGGCAAAACGCGTCGCCGGGCATTGAACTCACGACCTTGCGATCGTGAGCCGAATGCCCTGACCACGCAGCCACGCGCCTTCACCTATATATTCTTATACGTTACATAAGGAAGCGTATATTAAAGATATAACTCGAAGGAAGCGCAGCTACAAGCAGTAGCTAGTCAAAGCGTTAGGATAAAATCCTATGGATGGGAGAATAATGGAAACCTGCCTCCGGTCTACGACCTCGAATCTTCTGCAACTCAGACGGAGTTGTTAGAAATTACACAAAGCAGCTCTTGTCTTCCTCCCATAAATTTAAGCGTTCTAGTCAAGCTAAGAAAGATTGTTTATGTCTGCATTTGCTCTGAGACACACCGTCTATAGACACTTATTTATAAACAGTGCATCTCCATGGTTTTACATTAGTATAATATACACGCACACACATACGTAGTTTATTTAAGCCGAACCTTCTGATCCCTTTGAAGTTCCCTAGGCGTTTCGCCGCTTCTTTTGATCTGTCAGATTTTGCTCATTTATCTTATACAGATTGTGTACTCTTTCTCTGGCATTTTACACCAACAACGTTTTTATATACATAATTATTCTATTTTATATACATACTTATATCCTTGTATTATATGTCAATATCAATCTATCTGTCTATCTATCTATCTATCTATCTATCTATCTATCTATCTATCTATCTATCTATCTATCTATCTATATCTATCTATCATCTATCTAATATATATACATATTTATACATATCTATATATCTATACTATAATAATATATATATATCTATATATATATATTATATAGATATATTATTTATATATTATATATATATATATATTTATATATGATATATATAATTTATATATATATATGTCTGTATGTCTCTCTCTCTCTCTCTCTCTCTCTATATATATATATATATATATATATATATATATATGGGGAGAATTCACAAAACAAAGCATAAAAGGCGAGGAGGACAGATAGTATAGACAAAAACAGACGTATTAGTTTAACGCTTGGGAAGTCCTTACGTTTCGAGGAACACAGAAAGAAACAAGGAGAGAAATAAAGAATGTATAGTGGCTAGCGATCTATCATGGCGAATGATATATATATAATATATATATATATAGATATATATATATATATATATATATATATATATATATATATATGTATGTATATATATACATCCATCAATATTTACTTCTAGCAAGACGTGAATATATTATTAGTCTCACTAGATACGATGTTATATATATATATGTACGTACATACATGCATATATATATTATTGTTTATATGACATCGTATCTAGTGAGACTAATTACAACAATATATTGACGTCTTGGTAGAAGGAAATATGGCCAAAATCTGTGCAGAGATTTCTATACAAAACTAATGTAAATCGTGAAACGACTTGTGTTTTTCTAAGCAAACCTCTACGACAGAAGCAGCGACGATCTTCCTATGAATCATTCATAGGAAAACAAAACTGGTTTTATTTGTCATTCAATGGAGCAAGCATATGTAACAGCAGCCGTAGCAGTAGTAGTAGTAGTATTAGTAGTAGTAGTAGTGGTGTTGGTGGTGGTGGTGGTTGTGGTAGTGGTAGTAGTAGTAGTAGTAGTAGTAGTAGTAGTAGTAGTAGTAGTAGTGTTGGCTAGAATATATTCATCGGGATTAAAAGTACTAAGCACCTTGTATATGATTAATGTCACTAGAAGTTTATGCGCATGTCAGGACCATCGCTGATTTTATCGTAAATAAATATATATATTACTACTACTACTACTACTACTACTACTACTACTACACTACTACTACTACTACTACTACTATGATTTCCATTAATAACATGATGGAAAGAAAAAAAGGAAAAATATTTAAAAAAAAGAAAAAAAAAGAAAAAATATGTACGAGAGGTCTTCTCAGCTCATTTGGGATCGAGAACAACTACAACGCCGACAGCAACAACAACTACCAATATGGCGACGACATCAATAATGGAAATGACAGCAACAATAGCTATTACCCAATGAATATATGAAGTAGGAACCTCGTTG
>NC_043020.1:23314623-23324623 GCF_006345805.1 Octopus sinensis
TTGATTTTGTTTGTATTTGGAAGTACGGAAGAATTTAAAGCTGCAATAGAACCCGTGACACCATGTAGAAAAAAGTTTCGTGTAGTTTATTTAGTAATTGCGGTGAATTATGTACAGTATTACACTGCAATTCAAATACATTCAGCGATGATTCTGAAATATAGACAGGGAAGTGCTGAACTCGTATAAATTTTACAAATGAATAGTTTTCTTACGTTTTAATAGTGATCTATATCTTCGTAAGAGTTCAGGAAGCAGCGAATGTATTTTACCTAATTTTAATTGTGTTGTTCCATCAAATAGCTCACTTTATTAATTTAATCAGACACCCGAATATTTCATCTCCATTATTATAAAATTATGTAAATGCTTCCTAGCTTTCTATGACGTTACGTGTTTGGCCAAAGACTACGCTGTTCTGCTTCGTCTTCATTTAATTTCGTTAACGTTCAACCGACTTCGTTCATATTGTGTCTTTTGTTACATTATCGATTGAGAGGCAGAAGATTATTATTGAAACGACATAGGCATAATCATTATGAGAATGACGATTTTAACACATAAACCACGAAATATAAAATATATATATATACACACATATATTTATATATATATTGTAAAAACGGTAAGCTAACAAGAGAAAGAAAGAGACCTCAATATTATGTAAATAGAGAAATTTATCTGTAAAATAATATTGACGATTATTCAATAGCCAAGATAAAACTCTGAGTTTCGGATGCCGAGGTGGAAATCCACAACACCATCTCTTCGGTTATCTGAAGAGATGGTGTTGAGGATTTCCCCTCGGCATCCGTAACTCAGAGTTTTATCTTGGCTATTGAATAATTGTCACATATTTTACAGATATAATAATATATATATATATATATATATACACGCGTACACACACACACATATATATATATATAAGCACACATACATGTATACATATACTCTTTTACTCTTTTACTTGTTTCAATCATTTGACTGCAGCCATGCCGGAGCATCGCGTTTAGTCGAGCAAATCGACCCCAAGACTTATTGTTTGGGAACATAGTACTTATTCTATTATTTTGCCGAACCGCTAAGTTACAGGGACGTAAACGCACCAGTAGCAGTTGTCAAGCGATGTTGGGGAACAAACATAGACACACAAACATATACACACTCATACATACATCCATATATATATATATATATATATATATGCATTCATGCACACACACACACACACACACACACACACACATATATAATATATATATATATATATATATATATAGAGAGAGAGAGAGATATTATATACATAGACACATATATGCACATACATACTTTATATATGTATGTAAGCAAATATTAGTGAATGTGTATTTGCGTGGTAGAGAAAATATACATTCTTGTCATGAAGTTGAACTACCTTGACTTCATATATCTGAGCGCCTTTTAAACGATGTCTTGGGAATTCAAATTAGATCTCAACAGAGCCCGTTTGCAAATCCCGAAGATGGAGGTTATGATCGTTGACCTGACCTCTAGTCTACATAGATTCAGCTGAGGTTATCGTTAAAATATTTATTTAAAATAATTGCTGTTTTGCAGTACTCGTTTCCACATCAAGTTGTCGATAACGGCTAAATTTAATACGCCAGACTTGCTCTACTGTACATCAACCTCGCGTTTACTTTGACTATCACAATTACGATGGATACCACAAATGTAAGGCGGTGAGCTGGCAGAACCATTAGCACGCCGGGCGAAATACGTAACCGTATTTCGTCTGCCGTTACGTTCTGAGTTCAAATTCCGCCGAGGTCGACTTTGCCTTTCATTCTTTCGGGGTCGATAAATTAAGTACCAGTTACTCACTGGGGTCGATATAATCGACTTAATCCGTTTGTCTGTCCTTGTTTGTCCTCTCTGTGTTTAGCCCCTTGTGGGTAGTAAAGACATAGGTATTTCGTCTGCCGCTACGTTCTGAGTTCAAATTCCTCCGAGGTCCACTTTGCCTTTCATCCTTTCGGGGTCGATAAATTAAGTACCATTTATGCATTGGGGTCGATATAATTGACTTAATCCATTTGTCTGTCCTTGTTTGTCCTCTCTGTGTTTAGCTCCTTGTGGGTAGTAAAGAAATAGGGTACCACAAATGTACCTACAACTAGTGTTCTTACCTGTCTCCCAGCCACCGCTACATATAGGAGGCTATGTTATCGCTACACAGAGGAAGTTATGACTACATAACAGATAATCTTTGCATTCAGTGTCGGTTGAAACTCTCTTCACTTAGTGAGCAGGTTACTTCGATAATGCCATATTTTGCGCCAAACGATTCGATGCAGTATATAATGTATAGATGTAGTGTAAACATTCAAAGATCGTTGTTATTCTTCCAAATCCTGCACTTCGCAAGGAATAGTCGATTCATGTAAAGTAGAAATTGACCTAACGTTTTTAGTTTTGGCTTGATAAATTTGGTTTGAAAATGTCGTCACTAATACTGGAAAATGTTGTCTAAATCACTGAGTGTGAAAAGAAATCTTGATACCATAGGCTAGATTTTGGCCCTTGTCAACAAAGAAACAATATGATACACTAGCGTAGTGGTAGAATGTATGATAATACGGATGAAACTTTTGACGAAAATAAAATGTATTTTTGTACCACATATTTAGTACTACATTTCGATGGAATTATATATTATTAACCAACATATTAGAGTAATTTAGTGTTAATGTATATCCATCCTCACTCCTGTTTTAAACCACTTGGCAGCGAACCTACTCCATGCATGCTAGAAATTATCTTCTGAAGATCCAAGTATCAAGAAAGAATGACAAGATAGATTACGAAACTGAGTCAAGCGGTATAAATTCATTATTTTGAATTGTTAAAGAGATTCAAAGTCAAACCGGTATCGTCATTGCTGTTCACTGGCTTTGGAAGTAGACTCTAGTCCCTGTGTCTACTAGTCCCTGTGTAAGGGAGGTAAGTAGTTCTGGACGTGGTGCAATTAGGGTCGATATAATACTGTCATATGAATGGTATAAGGAATGTAGTTCATTCTTTTATCTCCTGTGAGAATGGGTAGAGAGGTATGGGAGTATTCTTAAGTCTGGTATAGTATTTCTGTTGACTTCCCTTGATGGTCGTATGTCTATTTCCTTTGCTCTCTCTTTACTCTTTTTACTCTTTTACTTGTTTCAGTCAAGCAAATCGACGCTGGGACTTATTCTTTGTAAGCCCAGTACTTATTCTATTGGTCTCTTTTTGCCGAACCGCTAAGTGACGGGGACGTAAACACACTAGCATCGGTTGTCAAGCGATGGTGGGGGGACAAACACAGACACGCAAACATATACACACACATACATATATTTCAGTTTCCGTCTACCAAATCCACTCACAAGGCATTGGTCGGCCCGAGGCTATAGCAGAAGACACTTGCCCAAGATACCACGCAGTGGGACTGAACCTAGAACCATGTGGTTGGTTAGCAAGCTACTTACCACACATCTACTCCAGCTCGTTTAATTCCACCATTTATTAATGATTAAATTAATCAGTGTTTAAATATGTTTAATAAAAAATAAAAGTATGTCTGTTTATAATAATATTCACTGACATGAATCTAACGGCCTAAAAATTAACCCCCTATACGAAAACATAAACGTACATATGTACACGGAAGATATAAACGCTAATACCTGCATATATACATGTATACAGAATAGACGTGCAAAATATATTTATATTATATTTACATACAATATAATATATATATATATATATATAATATATATATATATAATATATATATATAAAGGGCAGTTTGTCTGTGTGTGTTTCGTGTGTCTGTTTGGTTGTACCCCTCACTCTGACCACGGCTTTCAACCGATTCTGATGAAACTTGACACACACATATAGCCCAATGTCATAATTCAAAACTAACGCAGCGAAAATTTTGAAAGTTCCCCCAGTTCTGAAAAGATCGATAAGTTCGACATGGGGTCGACAATCAAAACACAAACCACAGATGGTCTAGGGGACGCAACTCGACCTTTTTAACTATCCAAAAAAAAACTACCATCATTTTTTTCCCATTTTTTGCTATTTTTTGGCTATAACTCTCTAAAGATGCTTTATAGTTATTTCCCTTACAAACCCGAGCAACACCGGGCGATACTGCTAGTATATATATATAGGCGCAGGAGTGGCTGTGTGGTAAGTAGCTTGCTAACCAACCACATGGTTCCGGATTCAGTACCGGAAGCAAGTGTCTCCTGCTATAGCCCCGGGCCGACCAATGCCTTGTGAGTGGATTGGTAGACGAAAACTGAAAGAAGCCTTCGTATATATATATATATATATATATTATATATATATATATAATATATATATATATATATATATATATATATATATAATATATATATATATATATATATATATATAATATAGATAAGAAAGTTTGTTTGGTAAAGCACGTGGGTGAATATATAAGAAAATAGTAAAGTGTGAAAAAACGACAGAAGGCTTAAATGTTATAAAATATATATATTTGTGTCAAAATGTCTGGAGAATATTGGAAAAATTTTTTTCCTTTCCTTAAAATGACATAATTTTAAAATTTTTTAAAGAAATTACCGGTTTCGCGTGTAGCTTTTCAAATTTCTTGTGACGTTATGTTTATATTGTATGGAATTATCGTTGTTTTTATTGTCCAGGGATTTCTATTCTAATAAGGGAAGGTAGTGAGTGTTTTTTTCCGGTGTAGGGGAGATAATCGCTTACAAAATTTTTTTTCCCCATTTCCTTGTTAATTTCTCTGTGTCAGTATGTTCGGATGGTTGAGTCTGGTTTGTACTTTTTCAATGAAGATGTTTCCTTGTTCAGTCTCATTTGTGTTGATGATCCGAAAGCACATTGGTAAAATGGGAAGATTAAAAATTGTGGCAGTAGTTGCTTTGCGCATTTCTCAATGTGCTCACTAAAAGGTATCATTCTATATTCTGGGAATGCAATCTGTTGTCGATGCATGTGCATCTGCGCCTGAGTGATAGTCCCGTGGAACCCACGTAGTCTTGGTGGCAGCCCGAGCATTAATAACATAAATTATGTTTTCAGAGGCACAAGTAAAGTTAGATTTGATCTTAAATTTCTGTCCCTCTTTAAAGAAGAATTCTGATCCTTCCAATAGGTTAGGACATGTTGCACAGTTCGATCTACCACATTTTTTTATTTACTTTTGCATCCGTAATTTTAAGACAATTTTGCCTTTGTGAGAATCTTTTTAAGTGATTTAGGCTGTTTGTAGCTTTTAATGATTTGGTGTATGTTTAGAATTCCTTTAATTTTGGGTTTTTATGAAGTATTGGTAAATTCTGGGTGATGATGGTGAAGGCTTCTTTGTTTCTTTTGGGTTGTATGTAGATATGTAAGGTAGTATTTTCGGGGAAGGTGTGTTGTTGTGTTGAACTTTTCTTAAAGTTTCTATGTTGATTTCTGTGCACGTCTGATCCATCCTCTATGAGTTGAGCTGGGTAATGTCTGTCAATTAGGGTGTTTTTGAGTTCTTGCAGTCTAAAGTTCCTGGTATTTTGTTCTGACACTATTGTGCATATCCTTCTTGCAAGGTTGAAGGGGATGTTTGTTTTAGTGTTCTTGGGTGGCATGAATTAAAGAAGGTATTGTTTGGCGTCTGTGGCTTTGTAAAAAATGTCTGTTTCTATTTTAAGGTTAATTTTTTTAATTAGTATATCCAAGAACGGGAGCTCCTTTTGGTTGTATTCCATTGTGAACTGTATATTTGGGTTATGCTGTTCAATAGGTTTTTAAATTTTAGGAGTTTATCTATGTTTTCATTCCAGAGAATGAAACATCGTCTAGGAATCGTTTCCAATTCTCTTTTATGTATTGAGAGAGGGAGTTTCCAAAGATTGATAGAGATTCCTGGTAAATGATTATTTCCATGTATCCCATTGTTAAGTTCGCAATGACTGGTGCTGCCCTTGTACCAATAGCAATTCCGGATTTTGACGGTAAAATGTATTGTCAAACATGAAGTGGTTATTGTGTAGGATGAATTCAATTGATTAGTAATGAATTCCTTACTGATCCTTTTTGGTATTCTCTTCCGGAAATTGGTCTAACCAGAATTGTATTGCCTCCAGTCCATAATTATGAGGTATCTGGTATACAAGTTGACTACATCAAATGAAACCAGGATTGTTTCTTCTTCTTTTGGTTTTTTTTGGAAGGTGGTTTAACATATCTAAGTCATCTCTGATATGGCTATCGATATGTTTAAGGAAGGGTTTTCAAGAGGATGTCCATAAGTAGACTTAGTCTGTGTGTTTCACAGGGTGGGCAAGCTCAAGGCAGCACCAGTCATTGCGAACTTAACAATGGGATACATGGAAATAATCATTTACCAGGAATCTCTATCAATCTTTGGAAAACTCCCTCTCTCAATACATAAAAGAGAATTGGAAACGATTCCTAGACGATTGTTTCATTCTCTGGAATGAAAACATAGATAAACTCCAAAATTTTAAAAACCTATTGAACACCAGAATAACCCAAATATCAGTTCACAATGGAAATACAACCAAAAGGAGCTCCCGTTCTTGGATATACTAATTAAAAATTACCTTAAAATAGAAAACAGACATTTTTTACAAAGCCACAGACGCCAAACAATACCTTCTTTTAATTCATGCCACCCAAGACACACTAAAACAAACATCCCCTTCAACCTTGCAAGAAGGATATGCACAATAGTGTCAGAACAAAATACCAGGAACTTTAGACTGCAAGAACTCAAAAACACCCTAATTGACAGACATTACCCAGCTCAACTCATAGAGGATGGGATCAGACGTGCAACAGAAATCAACATAGAAACTTTAAGAAAAGTTCAACACAACAACACACCTTCCCCGAAAATACTACCTTACATATCTACATACAACCCCAGAAACAAAGAAGCCTTCACCATCATCACCCCAGAATTTACCAATACTTCATAAAACCCAAAATTAAAGGAAATTCTAAACATACACCAAATCATTAAAAGCTACAAACAGCCTAAATCACTTAAAAAGATTCTCACAAAGGCAAAATTGTCTTCTAAATTACGGATGCAAAAGTAAAAAAATGTGGTAGATCGAACTGTGCAACAGTCCTAACCTATTGGAAGGATCAGAATTCTTCTTTAAGAGGGACAGAAATTTAAGATCAAATCTAACTTTACTGTGCCTCTGAAAACATAATTTATGTTATTAAATGCTCGGGCTGCCACCAAGACTACGTGGGTTCCACGGACTATCACTCAGGCGCAGATGCACACTGCATCGACAACAGATTGCATTCCCAGAATATAGAATGATACCTTTTAGTGAGCACATTGAGAAATGCGCAAAGCAACTACTGCCACAATTTTTAATCTTCCCATTTTACCAATGTGCTTTCGGATCATCAACACAAATGAGACTGAACAAGGAAACATTCTTCATTGAAAAGTACAAACCCAGACTCAACCATCCGAACATACTGACACAGAGAAATTAACAAGGAAATGGGAAAAAAAATTTTGTAAGCGATTATCTCCCCTACACCGGAAAAATCACTCACTACCTCCCCTTATTTAGAAATCCTCTGGAAATAAAAACAACGATAATTCCATACAATATAAACATAACGTCACAAGAAATTTGAAAAGCTACACGCGAAACCGTTAATTTCTTTAAAAATTTTTAAATTATGTCATTTTAAGGAAAGGAAAAAAATTTTTCCAATATTCTCCAGACATTTTGACACAAATATATATATTTTATAACATTTAAGCCTTCTGTCGTTTTTTCCACACTTTACTATTTTCTTATATATATATATATATATATATATATTATATATATATGTATATATGTATATATATATATATATATATATATATTATATTATATTGAGAGTATACTACTAACGTAGATACCAACACGCTAAGAGGGACCAATGCGGTCAAAACTACTAAAAATAAACAAAATTTTACCGAATGCAAAACTTCAAAACACATCATTTTAAAAAAGAATTCAGTTACATATCACATGTGATTTCGCATTTAATGCAGAATGCATTTCATGTTCGTCAGTGCAACAACTCAAGAAATATAAGAAAAAACATAACATAAATTGATTAATAATTAATTAATTTTACCCTCAATTGTTGAAATTATAATTCATCTCTCTCTATTAATGCCTCGGATTTTACCGAAAAAAGCATAGTGTTTTACTGATTTTAACCCACGCTGGTGGAAAGGGGAGAGCAGAAATTCTTCGCTTGCATATTTGAGTTTGCTGGCACTGTTAGTTCGAGCAGATCTTCAGAAGCGATAAGAAGCCGAAAGGGTATGCTCCCACTTTCAGTTTTCAAATCCAACCAGGGAGTTCTGAGCTGATGATAGAAATGTCGAGTTTGACTAATCTTGAAACGTACGTTCTCAAATAACCTTTGCATTTGATTTTTTAATGTCTCTACCCTCTATACTTTCGTGAGTTGAATTGAGCAAACACTATATGAGAGAGGTTTTCTTAAGTATTAGAAATAGCTTTAAAAAAGTTTTTTTAGCTACTATTTCTAATGAGTTCAGTATGCGGCAAAGTAATTTATTTTACTAAGCCCTTTTATATAATGTAATAATTTTGAATTCGCCTTAATGGTCCCTTTGCATACTGAAATACTTGGTGAAATTGATTAATAATTAATTAATTTTACCCTCATTGTTGAATATATATATATATATATAACATACATAATATATATATATATAAATATATATATTGTATCCTATACAAATATATTACATATGTGTGCATGTCTAGTATGTATAGCTACATAAAAGTAGATACATACCAAGTATTATTATTTATCCCACCTTGCTCACTTTTAAGTGCTTACTTTGCTCTCTGTCACTATGCATATATATATATACTATATATTTGTGAAGAGGGAGGGCGTTGTCTCAAAAGCAGTGGTTCAGGCAAAATTGTTCGCAAATGTGAAAATTTTTAGTAGGAGAAAATTTGCACACCTACGTTAAAAGTGCTGAAGAGTCTGCATGGCAACTTTGATTTTGCTCAATCGAAAGGCGTGGCATATAGGGCTAAATTCCTCATCTTTAAAATGTGGCCCGAGTAGACCCGAATGAAATCGGGTTATAATACTAGTACACACACACACACACACAAACACACACACACACACACACACACACACACACACATATATAATATATATATGAATAGATAGAGGGATACAGTGATAGATCAATCTATCGATTGATAGATAGATAGAGAGAGAGAGAGAGAGAAAACAGATGTCGAGGCTAAGTTCTTCGAACTGTTTACGCACCATCAGTTGTTTAAATAGGTGATGCGACTGTAATCAAACATACACATAAATTGCGAAACATAATCTCCTTGGTCCAATATTCTCGTAATAAAGAAACCATTATAAGTTTTTTCTTCCTGTTAAGTGCCTCTCTGTCCAATAACAATGGTTTCCCGGATACATATTTTACTCTTCCAGGTTTCAGCTCTCTATCGGATCACCGCATCCGTTCTGGTTTTGTTATTCTTATAGTGCGCTACACAAAATTTTCTCTGATTTCATCTTTCTGTCAGATTCTTCCGTAATAATTCCATACAAAGTTAATAAAAGATGAATTTAAAGATTTTCAGTGAAGAATATATTCTGCCGATTGCACTATAACTTAATATTTTCTTAAAGTGCAAATAACATTAAAAATACTTGTTCTCAATAATTGTAAGCTTTCCTTTCCTTTCAAACTTGACAGACATTTGTGGCAGTCTATTAAAGAGTGCCCCAGGAACTGGATGACGTTATATTATACCGCTATGACCCCTACGCGAATTTTTCCATTGATTAGAAATTGTTAATAGCATTCAGATCTATATCTCCAGCTAGGTTGCTACCTCTTTCTTTT
>NC_043020.1:23327123-23359623 GCF_006345805.1 Octopus sinensis
ACACACAAACACACACACGCGTGTGGTATATTTTAATTAGTGTTAAATATATACAGTGTTTGATTTAAAGCTAACGTGGTTGAGAGAGTAATTCTGGAATTTCTGCTCATAAATTAAATCGTTCTCTTGGCAGTGAATGGCGATTAAGTGGAGAGTTAAGTCTTAGCTTTCTTTACTCTCTTCACAACACGTAATTACTATATTCTTATATAATGAATATTTTTGCTTCCGACTAGTTTCTTTTAGTGAAGTTTATGTTGATTTTACGCAGTTTTATGTTGTTTTTCAGTGAAAATATTAGTTTATATCTATTTCCTATAATTATTTATTTAATATTTTATATTTATCGTCTACATTAATTTTACCCATGTCGTAAGCAATTGATATTTAATTATTAAAGTGAGATTTTATTCTGATGGTTTACATTTAGATCACATTAATTATGCTTTCATCTTTTAAGTATGTTAGTGAGAATTTTCGTTACGATTTGTGTATTTTAGTTAATTTTATAACATATCTTTCTTGGGTAAACACATTCTTTCAGATATATGCTTTATATCGAAGGTTTATACAAAATAAACATTCGCTTACTCCTACGTCATGTTGCTTTAATACGATTAAAGCCTCAGAGTGATATAGTATTCCATTAGTATAAGTTTGTTTCTTTTTAATTATGTTTCGTATTTTAAGTGTGAACGTTCGGTAGCAAAGACTATTGGTTTACGTTCTTTAGTTAATTCTATGTCTATGATTCGAAGCTGCTGATTGTTAGATTAATATATTCTATTTCGTTTTGTGTATTTTCAGCAAATAGTTTTGAAGTTCTATAATTCTTGGGCTTCAGTGCCCATTTCAGTGTTTTCTATATTTTTTGATTTCTATCGTTCTTTGCTACGTAACGTTCTATGTCTGAGATAGAATTATTCAATTTGTATTTTATAATACTAAGCAGGTGTTTAGGTAATGGGTATGTTTCGCACATGGCTGGCGCTCTGCTATTATTTGTTAATTCCTAATTAACCCATACGTTTTTAACGCCATTGATGCCACAGGGTTGCATGATACTGCAGAAGTGCAGAAAACATAATGATATCCACTAGGCAGCTGAAGATGTGATGTATATATCTACTGAGATATACAGTGTGTAATATGCGCACGATCACACTTGGACGGTTTTGAATGACCAGAGAAAGTGAGAGCCCTCTAACTGAAAAATTGTGAATTTGTATAAAGGACACACACGCAGACATTTTGCCGTTTATATATATAGAGATTAAAGGAATTAAAATACCGAGGAGGCGCAATGGCCCAGTGGTTAGGGCAGCGGACACGCGGTCGGAGGATCCCAGACCGGACGTTGTGTGTGTTTATTGAGCGAAAACGCCTAAAAGCTCCACGAGGCACCGGCGGGGGGGGGGTGTCGACTCCTGTTATACTCTTTCGCCCCAACTTTCTCTCACTTTCTCTTCCCGTTTCTTGAGTAACGCTGAAATGGATTGGCGTCTCGTCCAGCTGGGGGGAACACATACGTCACAGAAACCGGGAAACCGGGAAACCGGGCCCATAGCCTGGCTAGGCTTGAAAAAGGCGACGCTTATCGTTTTTTCATTTAAATACAAAACTCATTAAAACGGTATTTATTCATCCATGCATTATACATATTAGATTTTATCATGCAAGATAAAACATCGACTTAATTTTAGTCGAAATGGGTGCATATCTTAACGAATTTGCGGAGTAAATTTGGTGCACAATAAAGTATGCGTAAAATTATATGAGAGAAGTACATTAATATATTTGAAACGTTTGGAGGAATTATAAAATTGAATTTTTTTTAGTTTTTGTGGAAGTTAATAACAAAGCTTTTGTATTGAGAGGATGAAAGAGAAGCGGTATGGCGTAGAGGGAAATCGATTGAGAAATTGAATAGGAAAAGTGTATAGGAATATACAAACATACATTTATATATGTGCGTGTGTGTTTGTGTGTGTGAGTGTACGTCTGTGTGTGTGCCTGTGTGTGGTATATATATATAATATATATATATTATATATATTTATATTTATATATTTATATTTATATATATATTTATATATTTATATTTATATATTATATATATATATATTTATATATATATATTATATATATATATATAATATAAATATATATATATATATATATATAAATATAAATATATAAATATATATATAATATATATATATAATATAAATATATATATATATATATATATATATATATATATATACACACAGGCACACACATATATATATATATATATATATATATATATATGTGTGTGTCTGTGTATACAAGTAGATATACACACATACACATATACATATACTTGTGTGTACACAAGTAGATACATAAATAGGTAGACAGAGAGAGAGAGATAGGCAGACAGACAGACAGGTATATCGATTGATAGAGAGGGAGAGAGAGGGAGAGACGTATCTGAAAATTCAACCATTTCAACACCTGTTTCTACGTAAGCACAAACATACACACACACACACACACACATGTATAGGTTGCTGAGACCCCCTTCGGTCATGATGACCATGGGATTGCACCTAGAACGTTACCATCTCAGGCACAAGTCTAGGCAAGGTTGTTTATGGAAGACCAGCAGTCACCCATGCATACCGGCCTCCCCTCTCCACGCCGCAAGTGTTATCCGAGGGAAAGATAAAGGCCGATACAGCTTGGCACCAGTGACGTGGAAAGTCATTTCTACAGATGAGTGAACTGGAGCAACGTGAAATAAAGTGTCTTGCTCAAGAACTCACAACCTCACGATCGTAAGCTCGACGCTCTAACCACTAAGCCATGTGCCTTCACTACACGCACATATATGTGTACAGTGGCTGTGTGGTAAGTAGCTTGCTAACCAACCACATGGTTCCGGGTTCAGTCCCACTGTGTGGCATCTTGGGCAAGTGTCTTCTGCTATAGCCCCGGGCCGACCAATGCCTTGTGAGTGGATTTGGTAGACAGAAACTGAAAGAAGCATGTCATATATATATGTATGTGTGTGTTTGTGTTTGTCCCCCTAGCATTGCTTGACAACCGATGCTGGTGTGTTTACGTCCCCGTCACTTAGCGGTTCGGCAAATGGGACCGATAGAATAAGTACTAGGCTTACAAAGAATAATTCCCGGGGTCGATTTGCTCGACTAAAGGCGGTGCTCCAGCATGGCCGCAGTCAAATGACTGAAACAAGTAAAAGAGTAAAGAGTATATATGTGTGTGTGTGTGTGTGTGTGTGTGTGTGTGCATGTATGTGCGTGTGGGTATTAGTGTGTGTGTGTGTGAACAGAACAACAATCTGCGTGCAAACCGCCATTGTCCACACTGTGATTTCTCGGTTAGGTCACGTGCCTGATTAACAAGTCATGCTTGCATTCACATTCATTGAAATAACGGAAATTACTTATGCCGAGCTTGTAATAATCTCTGGGAATAAATTGGTGGCCTAAAAACACACACCAAGAATCACGAAATAAAACAAAAAAAATTATACATTGGTAAATAATAACAGGATTGAATAGCAAATTTAGTTTTACATTATTCTAAGGTTAGCTTGTGTTTTCCTCTCCCTGCTTTGATTAATATGACTCCTGTTCTCTTCTTATACAACTCTTGCATGTCATCGGCAGGAACGTTAGCACGCCGGGCGAAATGCGTAGCCGTATTTCGTCTGCCGTTACGTTCTGAGTTCAAAATCCGCCGAGGTCGACTTTGCCTTTCATCCTTTCGGGGTCGATTAAATAAGTACCAGTTATGCACTGGGGTCGATATAATCGACTTAATCCGTTTGTCTGTCCTTGTTTGTCCTCTCAGTGTTTAGCCCCTTGTAGGTAGTAAAGAAATAAGTATATTCCATCGTATATGTTTATATACATATGCTTGTGTGTCTGTTTTTGTCCCCACCACTACCACCAATACCTATTTCTATTTCTTTACTACCCACAAGGGGCTAAACACAGAGAGAACAAACAAGGACAGACAAACGGATTAAGTCGATTATATCGACCCCAATGCGTAACTGGTACCTATTTAATCGACCCCGAATGGATGAAAGGCAAAGTCGACCTCGGCGGAATTTGAACTCAGAACGTAGCGGTAGACGAAATTCCGCTAAGCATTTCGCCCGGCGTGCTAACGATTCTGCCAGCTCGCCGTTTTAATACCACCACTATCACTAACACTTGACAACCGACGTCGGTGTGTTTTGCCGAACTTAGAGATTCGGCAAAAGAGATCGATAGTACTAGGCTTACAGTGAATAAGCCCTCGGATCGATCTCTTCGACTAAAGGCGGTGCTCCATCATGGTCGCAGTCAAATGACTGAATCTTGAAGCAAATTAAAAAATAAAAGATGATATATGTACATATATATATATTGCCTACATATAAGAGGGATGTCCACTAAGTGGACATCCATTGTACCAGAGGTAGACCCCATATGGTCTGACCACTAAGAAAACATTGTTCTCAAGAAAATTCAGCAGACGCCAGAACGTAAGCGAGCAAGACAAATGAAACTATAAAAAATATAAAGATTAATTACATACCCGGTTTCACAGTTGCCACTTACGTAATACCTACGTAAATGTCCGGAAAAAATTAGTAGTCACTGCAATATTTTGCATTAGCATCAAGAAATATGATAAAAGACAAAATTGTAATTATTTCATGCATACCATAGTTCCTGATATTGCTTCCAACCATACCAGTCATATAGGAGATAACACTCTAGTAATAGAGTATCATTGAAGATTTGGATATATTTGGTTGTCCGGAATTTTCCTGCTGATTTTTAAAGGAAAGAAAAAGGTCAATAAATACTTGCCATTACATTCTTAATCAATCAAATATGAACCATTTTGTTGCACAATGCGTCTCCATCTTTCATTTAACTTGAAAATACCCTTTAACTTGAAAATACCCAGAATTGAGGTGGTTTCATGGCAAAGAATTCATCAAGGTATCTCTTTATGTCATCCAAGGAATTGAAATTTTTACCATTAAGTCTATTCTGCAGAGACATGAATAAGTGGAAATCCGAAGGAGCAATATCTGGTGAATATGGAGGGTGGGGTAACACATCCCAGCCGAGCTGCAGCAATTTTTGTCTGGTTCCCAAAGCATCAAGTGCCGAAAATGAACTTTCTTATCTTCCACTTTAAAGGGTTACAGAATTAACACAGGTTATAGGGACATAGACCTTCTTCTGCGAAAAGATAGCTTAAACTCTGCTCTATATGAAGGTGTAGTCAAATCCTATTTTATGGACTCAACCATGTTCTAGAATATATTAATCTCTCCGTTAGCCTTACGACGCTCAATCGTTTGATCTGTATAGAAGCTCTCTGTGACAGTAAACAAAAGCATACGTTATAATATTGAATCAACGAATTTCAATATAGATCGCTTTACAAAAGAAATCCCCGCTACATAACAGATTACGTGTAAATATATATCTTTTCATAGAATTCGCATATCAATTGTAGTCATGGTTTTCCACTATTTTCACTGTTTCGTCAAAAGAAAATAGATATTCTTGTATATATGAGTCTGTGTGTGTGTATCAGTGTATGTTTATGTGTATATGTGCTTGCATGCATGTGTATGGGTGTATGTGCGTGCCTGTATATGTTTTTTGTGCGTGTTAGTCTGTGTGTTTGTGTGAATAGCTTCCTAGACGTTCGTGCAAAATGAGAGAAAATATTTATTAACAATAGCTATTAAGAAAATTTATTATATGGATAAGATGCCATTTAGATGACCTCATCAGTGTAAAATAAATTATGAATAATTAATAGGAATTAATTACACTACGTTTCACTTACCATTAACATCAACTTCACACGGTGGTATATATATATATATGTATATTATACATATAATAATGATAAAGGGTAAAATTAATTAATCAATAATTAATAATTTTACCAAGTAGTTCGGTATGTTAAAAGAACCATTTTCTGTAACCTTATACAAAAATTCTCTAATTATAAGCATAATTAGGCTTCAGCAAAAATTGCTTCTCCACATACCGAAATTTAACTATATCTATAGCTAATCAAAGCCGGGTGGATTCGTTATTTTTTCCTCTTTACCTGCGTGAGTTGGGAGTATTACTGTCCGGGAGATATCTTATGGTAGTGGAATAGTATTTAACTGCTATTTCTAAATTTCTGTATGTGGAGAAGCATTTTATGCTGAACTCTAATTATAATTATGCTTATAATTATAGAATTCATATATATATATAGGTAGACAGATAGATAGATAGAAGATAGATAGATAGATAGATAGATAGATAGATAGATAGATAGATAGATAGATAGATATAGATAGATAGATATACACACACACATACAGACATATGTGTGTTTGTATATTTGAATACATATGCATATATTATATGTATATATACATACATACATGTATGTATATATATATATATATATTATATATATATATATATATACGTACATATATTATAACCTCATGGGTATGCATATGTATATATAATCAAATATATATATACATATACATATACATTCATTCACGCATGCATACATACATACATACATACAGACAGACAGACAGCAGACAGACATACATACATACATACAGACAGACATACATGCATAAGGCCACACATAGACATTCACACTTATTCTGGTATTTAAATAAATATGTATTTCTGTACGTCTGCGTGCGTCTGCATTTGCGTGTGATTGTGTGCGTATGTTTGTGCTAACCAACAACTAGTCACAGTATAAGTCAATTGATTCTATTCACCTTGCAGAGTTACAATTCCCCAGCTTTAACAGATGTCCACATTATCTACAAACTTTACCGCTTGTCAAACTAATCCATTCATCTTCAGCAATTCCAAGCTAGCCTATACTTCCATAGATTATCCGAGTCTAAATTCAACATCTTGCTGTGCAGCACGTCCTCAATAACTCTAGGTCTTTGTTATTTTATAATACTTGTTATCAAAGGATCTCGAATAGCTGCATTCAATCAAAAGAAGCGCTTTCTGTGCCATTGATAGGAACACGTACAACCAATAAAAGATCGAACGTCTAAAGAATACCTTGTTATGGGAAAACGCTGTCATCATCACACCTGGTCAGGCGCAAAGTACAAGAAATATCAGTTGAGTGGTTAATTTTAACCATAGATTCCCAGATCTTAAAGAAATTTCAAAGCATTTTTAGATAGAAAGAGTTACATTTCCCCTTTATATGACACGTAAACCTGAGCCTGATTTTACAATTAGCCCAACAATCTCTAACATTCATTACATTTTATTTATAATTTTCTGAATCCTGTCCAAAATACATCTCTACTCCATATATTTTCCGGACATGTCGACCACTCCAGCGACGATATTAGCTGAATGAATGATCTTTACTAGTCTACACTCAGAACCAATATAAAGGCATTTCGCTTACATAAAGATTACTCTTTTTTTACTCTTTTACTTGTTGTGGCTGTGGCCATGCTGGAGCACCACATTTAGTCTAGCAAATCGACCGGAGGACTTATCCTTTGTAAGCGCAGTACTTATTCTATCGGTCTCTTTTGCCGAACCGCTAAGTTACGGGGACGTAAGCACACCAGCAGCATCTGTGTGTATACGTTTGTGCGTCTGTGTTTGTCCCCCACCCCACAAAAAAAACATCGCTTGACAACTGATGCTGGTGTGCTTACGTCCCCGTAACTTAGCGTTTCGGCAAAAGAGATCGACATAATAAGTACAAGGCTTACAAAGAATAAGTCCTGGGGTCGATATTGCTCGACTTAAAGCGATGCTCCAGCATGACCACAGTCAAACGACTGAAACAAGTAAAAGAGTAAAGAGTAAGTTTAATTAACAAACACAGTTTAAGAATTATTAACAGATCTGAATTGCACACAGGTGATTGGTTACTATAGCAACGCGAAACAACATTTCATATACACTATTGGCATTATATTGTTTCTCTGCAATTCACAGCAGATCCTGTTGTTTATTTTTACCTAACGTCTTAGAACATTACAATAAATTCTCCAGACAAACAAGATAAATTTGAGAAACAATCAGATCTTCGCAGCACTTTTCACAATACTAATTGTCAACAATAATTGTACTTACATTGAAACCGTTTTTCTCCCGCGAATACTTTTCCGGTGCTAAATTCTAAGTAATAAGAAACTAAACAAGTAAACATATATATATATATAGGCGCAGGAGTGGCTTCTGCTATGTCTTCTGCTATGGCCCCGGGCCGACCAATGCCTTGTGAGTGGATTTGGTAGACGGAAACTGAAAGAAGCCTGTCGTATATATGTATATATATATGTGTGTGTGCGTGTGTGTGTTTGTGTGTCTGTGTTTGTCCCCCTAGCATTGCTTGACAACCGATGCTGGTGTGTTTACGTCCCCGTCACTTAGCGGTTCAGCAAAACAGACCGATAGAATAAGTACTGGGCTTACAAAGAATAAGTCCCGGGGTCGAGTTGCTCGACTAAAGGCGGTGCTCCAGCATGGCCGCAGTCAAATGACTGAAACAAGTAAAAGAGTAAAAGAGTAATGTCTTAGAACATTACAATAAAATCTTCAGACAAACAAGATAAATTTGAGAAACAATCAAATCTTCGCAGCACTTTTCACAATACTAATTGTCAACAATAATTGTACTTGCATTGGAATCGTTTTTCTCCCGCGAATGCTTTTCCGGTGCTAAATTCTAAGTAATAAGAAACTAAACAAGTAAACATGTTTTAAAATAACAATATAATAATTCTATAGAGGTGAAGTGAGTTCTTTTAGCATCGTTTGTACTATACAATACAAACACATATAGATTGTATATACGTGAATGTGTCTGTGTCTGTGTCTGTATGTGTGTATGACTGTGTGAGAGTGTTTATGTATCTATAAGTTATGCGTTTGTATGTGGGTGTTTCTTCATACCACTTTTCAAAAATGATTCTTGAACCTTGACATATAGTTGTCCCTTATAGATAACTCAAGCACCCTTAATATAAATGGATAAAACCGATAGGTTAGCCCATCCATGAAGCCAGATGTATGATTAGAAATTTCAAGATTTGGAGAAATAAATCACAGACATACACACATACATGTATAATGCATACACACTTACACACACACACATATATATATATATATGGACACATATAAGCATACGCAAATACATATACACATAGTTTTTGTATGGATGGGTATATATACGCACTCCTCTATGAATATATGTGTTTCCAAATATATATATTATATATATACATATGTATTTACGTACGTATCTACTTATAAACCTATCAATAAATACTTATAAGCGCACAGATATGTATGTGTGCGAGTTCATGTACGTTTATATGTGTGTGTGTGTGTGTGTGTGTGCTCCGGTGCGCATGCGCACTTTTGCGTTGCGGTCACATACACACATATATATATATATATACATGTACATACATATACATATATATATATATATATATATAATATACATACATAGATACATATAAATATATATCTATAATATATATAATATATATATATATATATATATATATATAATATATATATATATATATATATATATATATAATATATATAATATATATTATGTATGTATATATACATTATCGTTTCCGAAACACTCGCAAGGAGATATATTAGACGTGTGAATACCAGTGTATTGAAGCAAATGGTATCGAAACGAATATCCAGTTATAGGATATCGCTATAATATCATTTAGAGATTATTCTTCCTTCAAATAAATCTAATAATCTACCATTGACGGTTGTGAATTCAGCAAAGTTTTGAGTGTCTTACGTTTGGTCCAAATTTTAAAATATTTCAAGCGAATGGAATGTGATTATGTATATATCTGTGTGCGTATGTATCTGTGAATGTATCTATATGTATATGGGTGTGTATATATATGTATATATAAATATATATGTGTATGTGTGTGAGTATATATATGTATGTGTGCGTTTATTTATGTGTGTATGTTTCTGTATGAAGACTGCTATTCTAACCCCAGGATAATGCCTCATACTGCTGGTTATTCAGTGTACAGTGCACTCGATTTATATTGAAAAAGGAGAGAGAACTCCCTACTATTTTAGCCCGAGACCACCAATCAGTATGGTTTCGACCTTATTATAGTCACCTTCAGTGATGGACACTCATCTACTAAATATATATTTCTTTACCTACCCACAAGGGGCTAAACACAGAGAGGACAAACAAGGACAGACAAAGAGATTAAGTCGATTACATCGACCCCAGTGCGAAACCGGTACTTTATTGATCGACCCCAAAAGGATGAAAGGCAAAGGCGACCTCGGCGTAATTTGAACTCACAACGTAACGGCAGACGAAATACGGCTACGCATTTCGCCTGGCGTGGTAACGTTTCTGCCAGCTCACCGCACTAAATATAACTCATCTACTAAATATAACGGCCGTCCACTCCAGCTGGTAGCATATACAAAGTATGTGAGTCGCTGTAAATGATCTTGCAACAAGCAAAGTAGCTAGTTAGATAATTCTCTATAAGACATGATTGCATTACTTGATCAATTATAAAAGTCTCTCTAGATGAAAGTGATAAAGCTATACTTCTGTGAGACATTAACGCTGAAAAACATTAAACGAACAACAGTGAACAGATTTCATTAAACATGGTAAGAAAAATCAAGAGAGAGCCTTATAATACACATTGCAATTAATTTAGACAAAGATATTGCTGATTAAAGAGAAGAAAGCATTTCAAATGTATGCTGAATTGGATTGGTTGGCATCCTTTTTGTCTCGGGAGACAATGGAGTTGCGCATAAAGTAGTCTAGTCCGGCTTTTACGTTTCATGTCCTGATACATTTCCTGCTGTGGCTGTGTAGTCCTATCCTGGACAAACACTCCCTCTGGCAGGTACCGCAAATGTAGCGAAGACTGTTCCTGGCTGGTTGTAGTGCCATAGTTTCTTGTTGACGTCTTTTCTTATCTTTCCATTTCTCCTCTCTCTCTCTCTGTCACTCCTTTGTATTCCTTCTCTTACGGTACTTCGCTAGTCTCCACGGATGCTGGCAGCTGCCTCCCAACCGCTAATATTGATGTTGCAGGCCTTCACGCCCCTTTTGCAAACATCCTTGTAACGTAAGAGCGGTCTACCCACAGACCTAGCACCCCTAGCAAGCTCTCCGTAGAGTATGTCCTTGGGGATTCTGCCATCTTTCATACGGCTAACATGCCATCTCATACGTCTTTGTGTGAGGAGTGCAAACATGCTTGGTATTCCTGCTTGCCTGAGGACATCTTTGTTGGGGATATGGTTCTGCCATTTGATGCGGAGGATTTTCTGGAGGCAACGCAGGTGAAAGATGTTTAGGCGACGCTCTTGGCGTGTGTATAGCGTCCAAGTCTCACTTCCATACAGTAGAGTGCTAAGTACACATGCCTGGTAGATCTTCATTTTCGTGGTCTTGGTAAGCTTATTGTTGTCCCAAGCCCGTTTGGAGAGTTGGGCCATCGCAGCAGCTGCCTTGCCAATGCGTATATTGAGCTCAGCGTCGAGGGATAGGTTGTAGGTGACGGTAGAGCCCAGATAGGTAAACTTCTCTACCTCTTGTAATCTGTGGTCTCTAATATGTATGTTTGGGATGTCCGATGTAGCCTGACCCATGATGTTGGTCTTCTTAAGGCTGATAGCTAAGCCAAAGTCGTTACATGCTTGCTCAAAAGAGTTAATGAGCCTTTGGAGGGCTTCTTCTGTGTGTGATACCAGAGCGGCATCATCAGCAAATAGCATCTCCTTGATCAGGACGTTTCTGATTTTGGTCTTGGCACGCAGGCGCGAGAGATTGAACAGTTTCCCGTCACTTCTACTGTGCAGAAACACTCCATCATCTGATGTCTGAAAGGCATGTGAGAGTAAGAGCGAGAAGAAGATGCCAAACAATGTAGGAGCGAGGACAACCTTGCTTTACCCCGATTTTTATTTGGAAGGCGGCTGCTGTTGAACCGTTGTGCTGTATGGTGCCTTGCATGTCATCATGGAAAGACTTGATGATCCTCAGCAGCTTTGGTGGACATCCGATTTTTGGAGCAGGGTGAAGAGGCCTGTTCTGCTTGCCGAGACAAAGGCCTTTGTTAGATCAATGAAGGCCATATATAATGGCATTCTCTGCTCTCTGGACTTCTCCTGAAGTTGGCGTATGGAGAATATCATATCGATAGTTGATCTGCTTCTTCTAAAGCCACACTGCGATAGAAATATCGAGAATGTTCTTTTCTACTCTAGGCACAAGGCCCCAATTTCTTTTCTTTATTCTTTTTTTGTGGAGTGGGGTGTAGTCGATTAGATCGACCCTACGTTCTGAGTTCAAATTCCGCCGAGGTCGACTTTGCCTTTCATCCTTTCGGGGTCGATTAAATAAGTACCAGTTACGCACTGGGGTCGATATAATCGACTTAATCCTTTTGTCTGTCCTTGTTTGTCCTCTCTGTGTTTAGCCCTTTGTGAGTAGTAAAGAAATATATATCTAATTTGCCAACTTCGAAAGGATGAAAGGCAAAGTCGACCTCGGCGGAATTTGAACATTGAACGTAAAGACAGACGAAATAAATACCACTAAGCATTTCGCCCGGTGTGCTAACGATTCTGCCAGCTAGGAATGAGCTAGGAATGAGAACTTGGGTTCTCATTCCTAGGTTCGAAATTTCCCCAAGACACCTGATGAAGCCTGGAGGGTATATCAGTCGAAACCTTGTGTTAACAACAAACAAAATGAGGACAAATATCCGTCAAATATAAATAATGTAAATAGTGTACATAATTCCTCGTCTCTTAAATATAGAACTGTATGAGATAACGATGCTGCGCACATATGGTTGTGATGCATGTACGTGGTGTACCCTTATCAGACGTGTAGTCATGATGGGTATACTAGGTTTCGTATACTTTACTCTAGTGTCACTTTGATCGGAATGCACTGCTCTCTCACCCAAAATTAATAATAATAATCCTTCCTACTAAGGTACAAAGCATGAAATACTAGAGATGGAGACTAGTCGATTACCTCGATTCCCGCGCTTGGCTCGTACTTACAGTACCGATCCCGAAGGGATGAAAGGTAAAGTCAACCTCAACGGGAGTTGAACTCAAAATATGAAGCTAGAATTCTTGCTAATCAATTTGTTCGACGTTCTAGCGATTTAACCAGCTTTACCACTTTAATAATGATAATGATGATGATGATGATGATGATGATAGTAATAATAATAATAATAATAATAATAATAATAATAATAATAATAATAATAATAATAATAATAAGTTTTAAAACAAGTTTTAAAACAAACATAATTTTCGTATGGTTTTTTTAGGCATTCACTAGTACAACCCTAAGTACAAAACCAAATATATAGCACCCTAGGCATAACACCACCATGAACTTCCAACTTGTTGTCTCTTGAGGTCTCTGGGTGAGACTTGGAGCCAACTTGTACAAATGTAAAGCAAAAGTCAAACATACAATAATAATAATAATAATAATAATAATAATAATAATAATAATAATAATAATAATGATTTCAAATTTTGGCACGAAACCAGCAAGTTCGTGAGAGGAGATAAGTCGATTACATCGACACCAGAGTTTAACTGGTACTTGTTTTATCGACACTGAAAGGATGAAAGACAATGTCGACCTCGGCAGGGTTTGAACACAGAACGTAAGTTCGGACGAAATGCTACAACGTTTTTTTTTCCGTGTGTGCTAACGATTCTACCAGCCAATTCTTTAAACCAAAACGTTTAACGTAATCCCGTTTAAACATTTACGTCAATTTCCTATTGTTGTTGTTTTGAAGAAAAACAGTAAAAATTACCAATACATCCGGTGTAAATTGCAGCCCTTGGATATAAATCGATAATGTAAATGGGAGACGACAATCTTGTAAATGAGGTAAATCATACTTAAGAAATTCAATTTCGTATAAACGTGCATTAAATTTTGTAAAACTGAATGAATGTGCATAATTGTGTTCTCCCACGATGGAAGGATAAATGAATTTTGAAGAGGCGTCAAGATAGGGAAAATAATATTTGATATATTATATATATATATATATTATATATATATATATATATATATAATATATATATATCTAAGAGATTCCTATGATGGAAACCTCTAATGTGTTTGAATGTACACTGTAATAAATATATATATATATATATATATATATTATATATATATATATATATATATTACTGTGTACATTCAACACATTAAGAGGTTTCCATCATAGGAATCTCTTAGATATATATTATCAAATATATATATATACATATATATATATATATATATATATATAATATGCACATATGTGTGTATAATATAATTTACACATACATATATACATACATATATATATGTATTTATGTTTATATATATGCGTATATGTGTGTATGTATGTATGCATGTATGTATGTATGTATGTATGTATATAAGCCATATTGAATCTATTTCTGTTCAATACTGGGAGATAGAAAGAGGAAAAGTGAAAATTAAATGTTTATGCTTATAATTGAACAAAAGGGCATAATCTAAAGAAATGTAAAACGAATTAAGAAAGTATATGTCGATCAGATGTGATTAAACGCATTGGGGGATGGTGGAGGCGGAAGTGTACAAGAGATATCGGTGAACTAAGAAAAAAGCATTCAAATTTGCATGTAAGGAATCTTTAGAAATATTGTAGCAACCTAAAGAACACGATAACTAATGTAATTTTGAACGAACAATAAGCAATTTAATTTTAAAATACTGATATAAATCTAAGAGGTTAAAAATATAAATGAATCAAATTAAGAAACTCAAAATTTAAACAAGTATTAAAAAATATATATATTTAAGGAACTTGTACGTTTAAACTTAAGAAGATGCGTTAATTATGAGAAGTTTAGAGTAAAATTGAAAGTGGAAGAAATGAAATAGGGAAATAAACATGGATGATGATAATACTGCTACTACTACTACTAATAATAATAACAACAACAATAATAATAACGATAATAATAATCCTTTCTACTCTAGGCACAAGGCCAGAAATTTTGGAGGAGGCGACCAGTCGATTAGATCGACCGCAGTACGCAAATGGTACTTAATTTGTCTACCCCTAAAGCATGAAAAGCAAAATCGACCTCGGCAGAATTTGAACTCGGAACGTGACAGCAGACGAAATACCGCGACTGGCGAAATACCGCTAAGCATTTCGCCCAGCGTGCTAGCGACTCTGGCAGCTTACCGCCTTATATTATAATAATAATAATAATAATAATAATAATAATAATAATAATAATAATAATAATAATAATAATAATAATAATAATAGTAAGAAGAAGAAGAAGAAGAAGAATGAGGGGGAGGAGGAGAAGAAGAAGAAGAAGAAGAAGAAGAAGGAGAAGAAGAAGAAGGAGAAGAAGAAGAAGAAGAAGAAGAAGAAGAAGAAGAAGAAGAAGAAGAAGAAGAAGAAGAAGAAGAAGAAGAAGAAGAAGAAGAAGAATATGCAATGATTGTAGAGGAGAGACTCATGTCAAAAGGAAGGGTTAACAAAAATATGTTAGTAATATTTCAAACTAGGAAGTAATAATATTAACAACAGCAGCAACCTGCACTCCACCGAACAACCCGTGATTAACGTGCAAGTAGCTGAGCACTCTACAGACACGCGTACACTTCAGGGGGATTCATTGTGACAGAGAATGTGTCAAGCCTGGCCCCTTGGAAGTGCAGATTTTATTCAGATTTGCCAGCTGACTGGACCGGAGCAGCGTGAAATAAAGTGTCTTGCTCAAGGACACAACACGCCGCAAGGAATCGAACTCGCGAACTTACGAACGTGAGCCATATACCTGAACCACAAATCCACGCGCTATGAGGTATATGTAAAAAGATCGTTTTGGAGATTACTGCATTTATCTAGGATGGAAGCGTGGATAGGAATACAAAGAATTAATAAGTGAGAATATGCAAATAACAGAAATTGGAGAGGCGAAAAGTAAGAGGGATTTAGAATAAAGCGTACGTTTTAAATTCTATACATAGGTTTAATAGTGAGATGTTTAAGATTGGAATTTAATTAATACGAAACATACTCGAAATAGCCTCTTGTGCAAGTTGGAAAGAAAAGCAGTGAAAATAATAAGGTGAAAGATAAGTTCTGAATAAATATGATTTTGCAGTAAATAGATGCTATCCGTAGATAAGAGCCAATGCAATCATATACATACATACATACATACATACATACATACATACATACATACATATATATATATATATACATATATATATATATACTTATATATATATATACTAGCAGTATCGCCCGGCGTTGCTCCGGTTTGTAAGGGAAATAACTATATAAGCATTTTTAGAGAGTTACTTCCCTAATAGATGCCAATTCGGGCTTTCTTAGCCATTTCTGTTTTGGTGTCTTCAAGCCATGAAGTCGTTGTTCTAAAAGAACGCTGGTCTCCTTGACAACGTTTTACGACGTTGATTTCCTTACACTCCCTTCCCCACAGCTTCACGAGGGAGGGAAGAAGGGGGAGAAGCAAACAGGTGCAGGTGTGACCATGGACGCCAACTCCGCCGCCATCGACACACGAAAAATTATGCATTAAAATGGAATAAAAAATAATGTCAAATTATTTTTAAAATCGTAGACTCATCGTAGACGCGCGCTAATACTCAGACGGGCTCGATATGAATCACGACTATAAGATACCCGAATTTGGTTAAACTGCACCGCAAAATGTGGGAGGAGTTAGGAATCTAAATCGAAGGGTTCAGACACTCACACAACTACAGTTTGTCTGTCTGTGTGTCTGTGTGTCTGTCAGGTTGTACCCTCACCCTGACCATGGCTTTCAACCGATTCTGATGAAACTTGACACACACATAGCCCAATGTCATAATTCAAAACTAACGCAGCGAAAATTTTGAAAAGTTCCCCCAGTTCTGAAAGAAATCGATAAATTCGACATGGGGTCGAGAATCTAAGCTTTTTATATGCAACACATTTTCTGTTGTAGTTTTCGCAACTTGCAATAGATTTTCACCAAACTCATGGTGAAGCTTAATGTTACCCTAAGAAACTTATTTCTGACGTTAGTTTTCCATGCAATACCTTACCATCAGAAAAAAATTGATAAAATCATGCCATTTTGGGAAATCGCGTTCAAATTCAAAATGACATATTTTCGACAATATCTTTCACAAATTGGCAGGAATTTTTTTTTAAATTCACAGCGAGCATCATGTCTGCTCCAAGGAGCTATATGGCCCTTTTTATTCCAATAGGATACTTTATTACTGGAAAAAATCGGTTAATTAAATCATATGTGGCACACATAGCAAACCGATTTGTGTATTAAACACAAACCACAGACTGTCTAAGGGACGCAACTCGACCTTTTTAACTCTCGGAACACGTGGGGTAAGTATCCCAAAATGTATTAAAATGTACAAAAAAAGCGGGCAGCAATGTGAGTGACAACAACGAAAACGTCAAAAGTGACCAAACTGAACAAACGAATGGAAAAAGTTGGAAAAAGCGGTTTATAATAAACCAAGAGTTTGCAAGTAGCGTTCGAGGACCCTTAGGGTACGTCAAAAATTTAAAGTAAAACGTTTGGGGTGGTAGTTATAAAGAAAGTGTAAACAAAAAAAGTATTCGAATAACTTGCAGCTGCAGCAGCTATTAGCAGAAGTATCGGTGTTGGGGGTAAAGTCTCGAATGTAATTTCTTCCTGGTAGGAATTGGTTGGGTTGAATTATCGATAGCTGTTTGATAGTTATTTGGGAGTGAAGAGAAGACATTGCAACCTACACATGCGCCTTCGTTCCCTAGAGGGAAAGGACTAGATTGGGATTAGTCGTTGCCTACTAGCAGCTCTTACATACCCGGGCAACGCCGGGCTATGCTGCTAGTGTATATATAAATTAGAAAAAAACACCTTTTATCAATTCAAAATGAACAATTAAATTACTCCCTCTAGAAAATTACATATAATAGAAATATTAAAATTAGAATAACAATAAAATGCCGAAGATTAAGTAAATTGCAAAAAAAAAACGTAATTAATATATATACATATATATACATACATATATAGTAAAATTTCTTTGTGTATTGTATAGGCAGTAGTTTTAAGTGCTCAGAGAGAAGCCTCAGACGCAAAATATGAAAACGTCGCCATAGGACCAATTTGAATTCTTTTACTAATGTAAAGTATAAATTTTCTACAACCCTGTCCGCGTATATACAAGAACTTAAACTAAAACATATACAATACTCATTATCTTGGTCTGTAATAGCAGAAGCTCTTCTCCCCACCCCGCTACAAGACAATTACGTGTGTATGAAAATTGTGTATTAGAGAGTCCACGAATATTCTACATCATTAAATAAATTCTCGGATGTTATGTATTCCTGTAACCATAGATACCGTTCAACATTTAAATATTTTGATAAACCTCAATAAATTAACCTTTAAACTTTTAATTATCTATATTTCACGTAATCTTCATTCTCCTGCCACTCTGTAACTTCATCTTGATCAATTATTACCTGATTAATATTTCAAACATTTGCAAAATTGTATTTCCCATAATTCCTGCTATATCATTTCCTCTTCCTTTTAAGAAGTGCATCTCCCTTTATAACTAAATTTTATCTACCCATTAACAACATTGTATGAAATAAGAATCCTCAACCTATTTGAACTCTCTTTAACGTTTGATATATATATATATATATATATATATATATATATATATATATATATATATATCGCCATGATAGATCGTTAGCCACTACACACATTTTTTTTCTCTGTGTCCCTTTCTGTAGAAGAGTGCAGGCTCGAAACGTAAAAGACTTTTTCTATTCCTGAGCGTTATATTTATACATCTGTTTGTTTTGTACATCACTTGTCTTCGTCTTTTTTTTTCTCGTAAACTCTCCCTATATATATATATATAATATATATATATAGATAGATAGATAGATAGATAGATAGATAGATAGATAGATAGATAGATAGATAGATAGATAGATAGATAGATAGATAGATAGATAGATAGAGATACATGTAATTGGTAGAACTATATGCATGCTCAATCTCTTGTGGACGTATCGTGTATAATTCTGCAAATTATATTTTGCTAAGACGATCACACTGATAAATTGCGGACATTTACGTAAGTATTACGTAAATGGTAACAGTGAAACGAGGTATGTAATTAATCTTTATATTTTGTATCTTTTCATTTGTCTTGCTCGCTTGCGTTCTGGCGACTGCTGAATTTTCTAGAGAACAATCTTTTCTCAGTGGTCAGACCATGTGGGGTCTACCTCTAGCATAATGTATGTCCACTTATTGGTCCTCCCTCTTGTATGTATGTAATATAATTTTTCTGAATCTTCAGATTTTTCAATATGCTAGTCCACTGATTCTAAATTTTTCACCCTTATTATTCAAAGGTGAGGATGGAAATTCAATACAACCTGATACATAAGAATGTGGATGAAAACGTTCTTAAAGTTTATTGCTATTTACAGACATTTATTGGAGTAGCAACAGTTAAATTCAATGAAGAGTTATACGAAGTAAAGTTTCTTTTTATAGTTCTACCGGAAACCTCATTTGATATAACCCTCTATTTAACTTAGTTTTGCTGCACCAAAAACTTGTTTTAAACAGTGCATGATATAAACGTAGGAAGCAGAAAGATTAACAGAGAGAGAGACTGTGTGTGTATGTATATGGGGGAAAGAAATACTAAGGAAGCAAGCCGTAGTTACAGAGTGAAATATAAAGATTTAAAGAGAAAAATAAATAGTTTAAAGCGGCGTAATGTTGATTTAGAAATAGTAAGAAATTATGGAGATAATTTTTTTATGCAACAGAGAATTGATAAATTTGATTACGTAAGACTAGAAATTGATTTTGAAATGTTATTTTGATGTGGAGATGTGGTTAACGAAAATGATGTCGCGCAACTCAATAACAAATCTTAACTAAATTTATGTTATAATAATAGAACACGTGAAAATGTCACATAATTCGTTGTCTGTGATAATACTCTGTCTCTTTAAGGTAGCGTATAAGGTAGCGTATTAGCGCTAGTCATACATTCAACAAGTTATAAAATAATGTAGTTTATGGATCAGTACACTGCAAAATTTCCTTTACTCTCATGAGTAATAGCATTATTTAGATATGACTTAGAAGTTTAATCTCAACAATTCACTTTACATAGTCCATTGGTTATATGTCACCTTTCCAGAAAAAGAGACCAGGAGAGGGGAAGAGAGAGGAGGAGAGAGAAAAGCAAACCTAATTGTTATGTTTTGTCTAGTAATTAGTGCATTGATAAATCAAACACTTGAGGCGCAACCTTGGCTGTGTGGAGTAGAAGATGCTTCTCTAAAAAGTGTTTGTGAGCTCAATTCCAGTTTGCTAGAAAATTGCCCGAGTGTAACATTTTAACCTTTTACCCGTTTACTTGTTTCAGTCATTTGACTGCGGCCATGCTGGAGCACCGCCTTTAGTCGAGCAAATCGATCCCAGCAGGAATTATTCTTTGGAAGCCTAGTACTTATTCTATCGGTCTCTTTTGCCGAACCGATAAGTTACGGGGACATAAACACACCAGCATTGGTTGTTAAGTGATGTTGGAGGGAGGGTCACAAACACAGACACACAAACATATACACACACATACATATATATATATACATATATGCGACGGGCTTCTTTCAGTTTCCGTCTACCAAATCCACTCACAAGGCTTTGGTCAGCTCAAGGCTATAGTA
This sequence comes from Octopus sinensis, assembly GCF_006345805.1. Taxonomy (NCBI): domain Eukaryota; kingdom Metazoa; phylum Mollusca; class Cephalopoda; order Octopoda; family Octopodidae; genus Octopus; species Octopus sinensis. Next base: position 23,348,080 of record NC_043020.1, read on the forward strand.
GAATACACTTACCCAAGGTGTGAAGCAGATGGACTGAACCCGGAACCATGTGGCTGGTAAGCAAGCTACTTACCACACAGCCACTCCTGCGCCTAATTTCATTCGAGATCGACGAATGAATTTTTGACGAAATTCTTTCTAGTCTCCAATTGTTTGCGGAGGGCATTAGGGGTAACCTTCCACTCGGATGAATACAGCAGTGAATGCGGTTAATAGATCCTGAACAGTTGCAATGATTCCCAACAGATGGCGTGAGTCCTGTTTGAAAAAAGAAGAAGAAGAAGGAGAAGAAGGAGAAGAAGAAGAAGGAGAAGAAGAAGAAGAAGAAGAAGAAGAAGAAGAAGACAGCAACACTAGTAGCAGCAACGGTAGTAGCAGCAACGGTAACAGTAGCAGTAGTAGGAGTAACAACAACAGTAGTAGTAGTAGTAGTAGTAGTGTAGTAGTAGTAGTAGTAGGAGGAGGAGGAGGAGGAGGAGGAGGAGAGGAAAAGTGGAGGACAGCGCATCATATTCACAGCTCTAAATATGCATCTGTTCGTTGACAGAGCATCGCCAACCACCACGGCAGGCTGTCACGTCCTGTACATGATGTGTTTCTCGAGGTGGGCCGGGAGAGAGTGTCTGTTGTCAGACTCGCAAGTCTCAATAGGCATAAATAATTATTAGTGAAAGCATCGTATTGTGTTGCTAACTCACACTCGCTCGTGGATGACAGCTGGCTCTGTTGGTTGTCTTAACCCTTCTGGCTGTCTTAACTGCAGTAAACTCTAAATCAGTACCGACAGAACGGGTCTATGATTAAATTCCTTCTATGAATGAACATCCTATTTTCCTATCGGTCATTACGTGCATTGATCTACTGTATATAACGCATGTTTCCATTTCCAAGACTGTAGGGCGTATTTCGAAGTATATTTAGCTATTATTTATAGCAAGTCATGCGACCAATTAATGCCCTCCATGCTGGCACACGTAATAAAGCGTGATGTGAGTCATTCTACCAAAGTACAAATTGAGTGAACTGTAAACGCAAACGCAACGACATAACCGGATTTAAATATGTATCAGCTTGCAATATCTTAAAGACTTGTGAAATAAAATGTCGCGTAGTTGTTGAGCGAATTCATTAAGAAGAATTATGTACGTTATTTGGATCGCTTCCAGTGCTTTTAAACACCTTTATTTCCGTCCGGAATCTAGTACGCTACATGTCACAAGAATAAATAACAATTATATACTGAACATCATTATAATACTCAACCATGTTTATGGTCTTCTGCCAAAAATAGGAGAAATCGATATTTTGATTTATATATATATTATTTATTTGTTTCTTTCTTTTTATAGTGATATTAAATATCCACTTATTTCTATATGAATAATTAGAGCTCTTCGATTCGCAGGAATTTAATCCAAATACTGCATTAAGCCCTTTTCTGTCGTTACATGTGTTGCAAAAATAGAATGAAAATTATTATAATTCACTCTTATCTGTGAGTATTGTGAAATACGGCGTTGTTTAATGTGGATGAAATTAGATGCAAGAGTATGGAGATGTAGCGAAGGCGTGTGGTATGACCTAGATGCCTGGCGTTAGACTAACGATATCAAGAACGAGGTTTCGATAACCGAACGGGGTGGTACGCTGTTTTCTTGAGCATAACATCTAAATTCACGTTGCTTCAGTTTAACCTTGCAATGAACTGGCGTACCGTACCGCTCGGTATGACTGTTGTATTTTCGGTTACTTAAATATGGAAAGTAAGTAACCGACCTTAGGAGCAGCCAGTGGTATATATGTTTATACACCATACACAAATACAAGTATATCAAATATATCAATGTATCACCATGCTGACCAGACCATCGGGTGACACTTATCTGACCATATCGGTGGTCAGAATGGTTTTTCAATTCATTCTTGATTGCGCCATTCTCTTCCATCTTATGTGAAATCGTTTAAATATATCGTCTTCCCATTCTTGTGGACGAGTTCCGAGGGGACCTTCTCAATTTCTTGAATACTACTACATGGGTCCACATGTTGTCTGTGAAACTTGTCACATGTAGCTGCGGATCATGTTGTTCACACGATTCCAATCTCAAATTATTTCATTTCGGATAAGCTCTCGCAATGATATTCCTACGATGAATTTCTGCATGGCATTTTGCATCGGAGTCAATCGTTTTTCTTCCCTCTTCTTCGCAATAGCCTACATCTTACTTATAAGAACTACACAGCGATATCAATCGCACGCACACATACACACATAATTCGTCAAAATTAGAGGTTCACTAAGCTTAATCTATAATATTTTCTGCTAGAAGCACAATGCCTCAAATATGGCGGAAGGGATTAAGCGGAAGGGATTAAGGCAGTGAGCTGGCAGAATCGTTAGCACACCGGGCGAAATGCTTAGTGGTATTTCGTCTGCCGTTACGTTCTGGGTTCAAATTCCGCCAAGGTCGACTTTGCCTTTCATCCTTTCGGGGTCGATTAAATAAGTACCAGTTACGCACTGGGGTCGATATAATTGACTTAATCCGTTTGTCTGTCCTTGTTTGTCCTCTCTGTGTTTAGCCTCTTGTGGGTAGTAAAGAAATAGGAAGGGATTAAGTTGATTTCATTGACACGAGTGAGTTTCCGGTACTTATTTAATCGACCCGAAAAGGATGAAAAGCAAAGTGGAATTCGGTGGAATTAGAACTAGGAATGTGGCGACAGGCAAAATATTTATTTCTTTACTACCCACACGGGACTAAACACAGAAGGGACAAACAAGGATAGACAAACGGATTAAATCGATTATATTGACCCCAGTGCATAACTGGTACTTATTTAATCGATCCCTAAAGGATGAAAGGCAAAGTCGACCTCGGTGGAATTTGAACTCAGAACGTAACAGCAGGCTAAATACCTATTTCTTTACTACCCACAAGGGGCTAAACACAGAGAAGACAAACAAGGACAGACAAACGGATTAAGTCGATTATATCAACCCCATTGCGTAAATGGTACTTATCTAATGTGTATATATATATATATATATGTGTGTGTGTATATATATATATATATATATATATATATATATATATATATATATATATATATATATGTATATATATATATATGTATATATATATATATATGTACATATATATATATATATACATATATGTGTATATATATATATGTTTATATACATATATATATATGTATATATAAATACATATATTTTCTTTATTTTCGCTCCTTTAATCTCTCTGCGTTCCTTTCTGTGGAGGAGCGTAGGTTCGAAATGTTAAGAGCTTTTCCACTCCCCGAGCGTTAAACTAATACAATTGTTTGTTGTCTACACCACCTGTCTTCAACTTTTGGTTCTCTTTGTGAATGCTCCCTATATATAAATATATATATATATATATATATATATATATATATTATATATATATATATATATATAGATACATAGATACATAGATACATAGATAGATAGATATGAACGAAATATATTTGTGCCATACAAACAGATACATAGATGCACAACTATATTATAATAGCAAAACCTGTGTACGTCTATGCGTTCGAGACGGTGCGTGTGTTTGCGTGAACGCGTGAGTAATATACACAAAATATAAAATAAAAGCAACAGTGATAAGCTATGATGTCTCTATATACGCCACTTTCAATGTTCGCCGTTTTTCCTGTTTATCAAGGCGGAAATTAGACCTTTAGTCTAAAATAAAGTTTACATAAGCAGAAGCCTTTGTTGACAATAAAATGTCGCTTGTTTAACTGTAACTGATTTGTCTTTCGGCAATTACCCTTTTGTCTTCTTGTCTGACCAAGATTCTAAATACTTTGTAATGTCCCTATATGTTCATATATACGCACACATACTCCCGTACATGCACACATAGAAAACTATACATACACACGCACAGATATAATTATGCGTTTATATATATATGTATATATATAGGCTTAGGAGTGGCTGTGTGGTAAGTAGCTTGCTTACGAACCACATGGTTCCGGGTTCAGTCCCACTGCGTGGCACCTTCGGTAAGTGTCTTCTGCTACAGCCTCGGGCCGACCAAAGCCTTGTGAGTGGATTTGGTAGACGGAAACTGAAAGAAGCCCATCGTATATATATGTATATATATATATATAATATATGTGTGTGTGCGTGTTTGTCTGTGTTTGGTCCCCCCAACATCGCTTGACAACCGATGCTGGTGTGTTTATGTCCCCGTAACTTAGCGGTTCGGCAAAAAAGAGACTGATAAAATAAGTACTAAGCTTACAAAGAATAAGTCCTGGGGTCGATTTGATCGACTAAAGGCGGTGCTCCAGCATGGCCACAGTCACATGACTGAAACAAGTAAAAGAGTATGTATGTGTGTGTGTAGGCGCAGTTCCCCAGTGGTTAAGGCAGCGGACTCGCAGTCGTAGGATCGCGGTTTCGATTCCCAGACCGGACGTTGTGAGTGCTTATTGAACGAAAACACCTAAAGCTCCAAAAAGGGTCCGGCAGGGTTTGGTGGTGATCTCTGCTGTATTCTTTCTCTCACTCTTTCTTCTGTTGGCCTGCTCGCGTATCCAGCGGGCTGGCGTCATTTGAAGGCTAAATCAATGCGAAGCACATTGTGACCAGCGATGTGTAGCAACATCTAATAGCCTGGTCGGTCACGGTGATCACAGTGATATATATATATATATGTGTGTGTGTGTATATGGAGAATTCACAAAAAAAAGACAAACACAGGTGGTGTAGACAACAGATGCATTAATTTAACGATCGCGAAAATATAAATGCGCCCTTTTAAAGCCCATCAAGGCTCATGGGCCCGGTTTCCCGGTTTCTATGGCATATGTGTTCCCTAGCTGGACGGGACGCTAGACCATCTCAGCGTTACTCATTTTTGCCAGCTGAGTGGACAGGAGCAACGTGAAATTAAGTGTTTTGATCAAGAACACAACGCGTCGCCCGGTCCAGGAATCGAAACCACAATCTTACGATCATGATGGTGACACCCTAACCACTAAGCCACGCACCTCCACACATAAATATATATATACATATATATTATTACATATTATTTTTTATATAATATTCTATAATATATAAGTTTAATTTGTCAAAATATTTTCGTCGCTTTAAGACCGCGACCTGTTCACTGACAAAAATCCGTGCTGAACAGGTCGCAGTCTTAAAACGACGAACATATTTTGACAAATTAAACTTAAATGTTGACTTGAATAGAACGGCTTTTGTGTGTATAATATATATAATATATATATTTTTTAAATATCATTTTTAGGAATACGAAGTGTCAATGTCTAGTATTTACCCAGGGGTATAATGATATAAACCGAACTGAATACGGTACAAATATGATGAGATTTTTCGATGACCTAGATTTAAGTTATTCCGGAGTGAGATATGCAGTGTAGGATGCAGAATTATAATATGATATGTAAATAAGCATTATAGGAATGTATTATTGTAATGATATAATTTAAATTCAATTCAGTAGAATAATGATTTTAATTTTAATTACATATGTGTTGGCATTAATGTTTTCTGCAGGTAATAGCGTAAGAATATTATTGGTGATAATTAAGATAATGCATTTTTTAGATATGAGCCGTATTACAGAACTAGAGATTCTTGTGTACAGGTAATGTGAAAAAAGTATGTTAGGTGCTAATGTAATTATAGAATTATAATTTAGATGTAAGTTATCTATGTAATGAATTAATAATGAGATAATTTATAATTCATATTATGTATTAATGGCAAATATTTAATCATATGTGGTACGTGTAATGTATGTGTATGTATGTACTAATGAGATTTAGTACAGATAATGTAATAATGTAAAAGGTGAGATGGTGTCGTTGATCCTCGTTTGGATTTTATTGCAGATGAAAAAGTGAAGTGAAACATTACTGTTAAGATAAATAAAACTAACCATATTCCATTTAGTTATTCTTTACTCTTTTTACTCTTTTACTTGTTTCAGTCATTTGACTGCGGCCATGCTGGAGCACCGCCTTTAGTCGATCGAGCAAATCGACCCCGGGACTTATTCTTTGTAAGCCTAGTACTTATTCTATCGGTCTCTTTTGCCGAACCGCTAAGTGACGGGGACGTAAACACACCAGCATCGGTTGTCAAGCAATGCTAGGGGGACAAACACAGACACACAAACACACACACGCATATATATATATATATATATACATATATACGACGGGCTTCTTTCAGTTTCCGTCTACCAAATCCACTCACAAGGCATTGGTCGGTCCGGGGCTATAGCAGAAGACACTTGCCCAAGATGCCACGCAGTAGGACTGAACCCGGGACCATGTGGTTGGTTAGCAAGCTACTTGCCACTCCTGCGCCTATTATTAGGTACGTCCATTAACGAATAAATGTGAATATGATACTCGTAACGTCTTGTTTCTATGACACAAAGAACAAAGACGCATACACATGTGTACATACATAGCCTCAGGAACGGTTATAGCCGCAGGAGTGGCTGCGTGGTAAGTAGATTGCTTACCAACCACATGGCCCCGTGTTCAGTCCCACTGCGTAGCACCTTGTGCAAGTTTCTTCAACTATAGCCTCGATCGTATATATATATATATATATATATATATATATATATAGTGTGTGTGTGTGTGTGTGTGCGTGTGTGTGTGTGTGTGGTTGTGTGTGTTTGCGTGTTTATCCCCCACCATCGCTTGGCAACCAATGTTGGTGTGTTTACGTCCCCATAACCTAGCGTTTTAGCAAAAGAGACCGATATAATAAGTACCAGGGTTACAAAGAATAAGTCCTGGGTCGATTTGTTCGACTAAAGGCGGTGCTCCAGTATATACATATAGGCACATGTACGTGGGTGTGCGGGCGCACAAGTGTATGTATGTACATGCGCGCATACGTGATTGCTATGAACATTTTTACTCCCTTACCTTCACTTCCTCCCCTTACGTAGCATCATTCTAATAGCTCTGTTGTCTTAATAACAGTCAATCACAGTAATTTCCCTTTGTTTAACGGTTATCTTCATAGCAATTTTTCGATGGCCCGATAACGGAAGAGATGCCGGCGTGGGTTATATATATATATATATATATATATATATATATATATATATATATATGTATGTATGTATGTATATATATATATGCAGAATATCGCGGAATTAAGACAATCAATGTTCCGAGCTTTAATAAACATTAATGATAAATATAAGATAGGACAATTACACATTTCAGGCTAAATATATTGAGATTTATAAAGTAGATAGTGACTACAGACAGAAATACAATAATACCCTTCACAGAGGCGGCGAAAGTAATATGGCTACAGTAGGAAAAAGCTTAAAATTAACAGATCAGTCAGGAAAATTATCAAGAAATTTCAAAATACTGGTTCGACCTGTCTGTAGCCGAAAAGGAACTGTTCGGATACTTCATTTTATCAGAAGTATCAGAGTAAAGATATGAAAGAGTCTTTGTCGTTCCATTAAAAATCTGGCTGCCACAGTAAAAATAAGTCGAACATCGATGTACTGAGTGCTGAAGGATGATCTCAGATCCCATCCCCGACAAGATGATTCGTCGTCATGAGTTCGCGCGAGTTTATAAGGTCATGAGGCAGGGGAGAAGTCGTCTTGACCTGCGTCAGATTGTTGAAGGCACGCTGCCCAGCCTGGTGTTCACTAGTGAAAAAGAATTAGACAACGGACTCAGTAAACCACCAGAGTGGCCGACTTTGGATTGTATCTGGTTTCGTCGAGGGCAGGCTCGTAAATCGTCAAAATCCACCGTCAGTTATGGTTTGGACGGCTGTGACAGCCACTGGAAGGTCCCCCCTTTGTTTGTGTATCTTCGGGTGTTAAAGTTAGCACACAGCGATACATTAGTGACATTCTGGAATCTAAACTACTTCCATGGACGAATGAGCACTATCAAGGCACCATCCTGCAGCTCCAAAGAGACACAACACTGGATTCAAAAAAACATTCCGTCGTATATATATATATATATATATATATATAGATAGATAGATAGATAGATAGATAGATAGATAGATAGATAGATAGATAGATAGATATGAAATGGAGGTAAACGCAGGTGTTGTTCAAATCTTTGTACTCCCGACATATGTTTCAAAAAAATATTGGAATTATTCCTGAGAGAATAAAATGAAGTGAAACAATGTAATCATCTCATCATGGAAAAAGGAGAAGCAAAACACATCTATAAGCCCTTTTAACCGAATGTCATTACTGCGTATACGATAATTTTATATATAAGTATATATATATATATATATATATATATATATATAAAATATTATTAGAGACAAAACCACTATTTTGCAAAACAAACAAGGAAAGACTTAATCAATACATAAAATTTTAATAAATAGTCAAAAAAACCGCCACTACAATTGTTTCTTGTCTTGATCGACAATCTTCAGGTGGACTTCCAATAAGTCAGTTTCATAATTTGAAACTGACTTATTGGAAGTCCACCTGAAGATTGTCGATCAAGACAAGAAACAATTGTAGTGGCGGTTTTTTTGACTATTTATTAAAATTTTATGTATTGATTAAGTCTTTCCTTGTTTGTTTTGCAAAATAGTGGTTTTGTCTCTAATAATATTTTATAATATTTTACTATAAAATTGGATTTAATCCTAAATCTGATTTTTTCCCTGTAAATTTGGATTTATTCCCTAATATTTATTATTATATATATATATATATATATATATATATATATATATATATATATATATATATATATATATATATATATATGTATATATATATGTATATATAATCAAAAGGGTAATAATATAGATTACTACCAGTGGCCCAGCACAAAGGACGAATTAGTCATTAGACAAATATTATTCATGTAGAAAAATATTATTCATGTAGAAATATAATTAAGAGCTCCTAAATAAAGATGCCAAGTGCTAGGGACACAAAAAAAGGATAAATTTATCGAGAGTGAAAATCAAAACCATTTACCATTAACGATACATCCCGGACTGATATCAGTTTCTTCCTCTTTCTAGCAAAACAGACAGAATATGTTTGCTAAGGCCGGTTTCATCAGCGAGACACATAAGTTAAATCGAGATGCGCAGCGCGTTTGACCATTTGTTGATCTCAACAACTTGCAGATCTTAACTTTTCAAATCTCTGCGCAGATGCAAAATCTACCCGGCGATGTATTGTTATTGGTAAATGTTTTTGATTTTCACTCTCGATAAATTGATCCCTCTTTTGTGTCCCTAGCACTTGGCATCCTTATTTAGGAGCCCTTAATTATATTTATATATGTATATATATGTATGTGTGTGTGTGTGTGTATGCAAGCATGTATATATGTATGCATGCATGTATGTATGTATGCATGTATTGTGTGTGCATGTATATGCCTGTGTATGTATGCATATTTATGTGTATGCATGCCTATACGTTTGAATGTATGTATGTATTCTGCATATTCGTGTGTTTGGGTGTTCATGTTTGTGTGGTTGTAAATGCATGTTTTATATAAACAAAAAATATACTTCTTTCATTCGGTTTTCATCAAAGAGTGTCAATAGAATGATGGGATGGGCTCAATTTTAAAGGACACGCACATAAATAGGATGATTGTATTTATGATGATTTTGTGTTGACTAACAAATATTTATAAATGCAGTTCTTTTAGCATTATTGTATAAGATCTTATAGCTTCACTTCTTGATGTCTTCTTTTATTGATGTTGCATGTCTTGGCTTCATTTATCCCACATGCATGCAATATGTATACTTAAGTATATACACTACAGGAATATATGATACAATGATATCAAATCAATCTACAGCATGCTATCTTAAAGATAGCATGTTTGCACTAGTATATATATATATATATATATATATATATATATATATATACATATATGCCTATGTATGTATATATATTTGCAAAAAATAGAGGTTTCCTTGGGTTTTTCTGAAAGATATCAATGCGTCGTTCGAGGCAGCGTGTGAAAATTTAGATAAATATTTATTTGATAGAAAAATTATAAAAGATTTTATAACTCTAAATAGCTACTCGAATCCAACATTAATCCCTAACGCAAAATAAACTTCATTAAATATTAATCTAAATGTGTAGCCATGAATACCGATATCGGGCTTATTTTTGTGTTTTTGTTTTAAATTTAACGCTATGTGACATTTTCTGTGGTAGCATGCTTAACTGCATCAGCGAACTTAAAGCAACCAATGAAACTAATTTGATTGATGATGTTCGTTGACATTTAAAGGGTGTTTACAGTCATTGCTACCAGAAAAGAAATGTTATTAAGTTGTACCTCTAACATCCCTACTCTTGTTTTACCGCCTACAATAATCAGATAACGCAGGTTCTAAAAGTAATCTTCACTTTCCTCTTTTTAAGCCAACAAGTAGTTAATAGCCATGCATTGTCCTCCCTAATTAGAAATGTAATTAATATATTTTCTGGTTCTAACTCCATTAACAACGAAATTATACTGGTAATATTTATAGTTCTTTGTTTTGTCAATAATCACATTTTTCAGAGAAAATTTATTTCTCTTTCTTTAACAATGGGAAACTCTACCACACTTTGGCCTGGAAACGCCTGCAACAGCCTAAAAACCAAGAAGCACAATTGGATAGTATTTTGTTCGATACAAAGATCCTAGCTTTTCAAAAGTTTTCTTGGCAGGACATTTTAAATCTGAAATATCTAAATATCAGTTTAAGAAATATATAAACGATAATTCTTGTTTTTATTTTGCTTCAAGAGTGCCCAGTAGTAGATTTGTTAAGCACTACGTTTGTATGTGTGTATGTGTGTGTGCCAATATGCGTCCCCACACATACACACACACGCATATATACATAGATACATATTTACATGCATGTATATATATATATATATATATATATATATATATAAACAGTACTTGGAGAAGAAGAACGAAACGAAACGAACGAATCGAATCTAATCGACGCGACGGTGCTCAGTCATACAATAGTGTAATAAATAAAATACATGCATACATACATACATACATATATGTACGTACCTACATCTACATGTATATATACATGCATATATAAATATATATACGTGAGTACAGGACACCACAAATAGACGTAGAACTCAACGAGAAACGAAAACGGAAAAACAAGCATGGAACAGACCATTTTTTTACAACGAAAAGCAAGAGTGCAAGACAAACTACACAAGGAAAAATCCCCTTCATCAGCTGTCCCTAGTTCAACTCCAGCGTGTTTCGAAGGTAGGACAGAACACGACTCATCGAACTAGCCCTTCCTGCGAAGAAATTAAATAAAATTACTTCGCAGAGGGGTAAGAACAAAGAAAGAAAAAAATGTAACAAATACGGGACGTAAAAACGATACAAATGAAAATACAAAATAAAATACAAAATAAAATACAAAATAAAAATACAATTACAGAA
>NC_043020.1:23369623-23464623 GCF_006345805.1 Octopus sinensis
TCCAGACCATCCTCCTAGCAGCTGTTCTGATCTGCAGCAACGAAGTGCCCTTCCATTTATCGGGGTTGATAAATAAACAAAACTTTCGATACTGGTCATACAATAACCTCCGTGAACCCCACGAACGACCATTCTACATTGCGCTGGTTACCGTCTGGTGTGCCACGGATGATTTCGACCTGTGGACCCTTATTTTTTCGCAGAAGAAGGTGTTACAGTATCTGTTACATCGGACCGTTACTGTGATCTGCTTGAAAGGTTGCTCCGTCCAAAAGTCGTCCAGTTACATGCCGATCCTGATCCGGATGATTTGTGGTTTCAACAAGATGGTGCCACATCACCTACCTCTCGACGTTCACTCTGAGGCCTCCGTGACATGTTTCCGGCTCATTTTGTTTCTCTGCGAGGTGTCTTTGGGTGGCTCCCACCTTCCCCGGATTTAACCCCGTGTGATTTTTTCTACGGGGGTACCTCAAATCACAAGTGTATCAACACCGACCAGCAACGGTAGAAGATTTAAAGTCAACTCAGGAAATCAATGCAATTCCACGGGACATGGTTCAAACGGCTGTGGTGAACTTTAGAGAGAGTCTTCAAAGCTGCATTTTCATTAACTGTCGCCACTTAAGCGATACAATTTTGAAAACCACTCGAATCACAATGGCATTTAACGCAAAGTTTTTTCTTGTATCTTTATGTGTTTGTTTTTTAATATTCTTTAAAACTGAAGCAACATTTCTACGACATACTGCATGTTTGTAATATATCAATTATTCTACAACATTCTAAACGTGGAAAACAGCTGAAGTTAACAACATTTTTCTTATTCAACTCAATGCATCAATCAAATAAACGGAATCTTTTCTGCTGAATTCATTCGGCTTTTTTCAATTTCGAGCAGAAAATGCTTCCACAAATGGCATCAAATACATTTTGTTTGTGGTTGTTTGGAATAACTAGACAATTCGAAAAGGAACCATTCTTGTTTTTTTATTTATTTTCCTTGTCAACGGAAGTGTTCATTCAGCCATTGTACTTATTGTAAGAATTGCGAGGTTTACAAATGTCTGACATTCAGGGTTTTATCAAAGTCTGTCTTTCCATTGAAATAGTTTTCCTCTGCCAAGCAAAGGACAATCAGAGCTTATCCTCATAGAAACTTCAAATACTGAAAACTGAGTTACCGAACAATTAATATATAATGCCGTTTGCCAATTTTATTGAATTAAAGTTGATTTCGGATGACCTGTTCATTCTTTTGATCGATTTTTATAAGTAATATCTATAAGCTGAAATGCAAGAGGCTGATATTTATTCCAAAGCAATCTTGTAACTTGCTTGATTTAAGCAGTTGTTAATATCGTAGATAGAAAGATATATGGCATCAAAATATTCGTCTCGCATGGTCAACTTTTCCCGATTGCCTACAGATCTTAGGCCATTCGCGTCCATGATAATACGGGTTTTAAGAACTAAATAGTATATCTTCATTTGCTGTGTATTAACATAATATAGAATATAAAATGGATATTTATTCATCATAAAATTCAAAACTTGTTTAAGAATTTCAGCCGTCGGCTTTCTTTATTGAGAGGACGTATAATCCATTTGGAGCTGCATTGATAAATTGTTTGTATACAAATTGAAGAGGCTGATATTTATTCAAAAGAAAAATTTTAGTACTTCCATTTTCCACTGGCATCCCATCACACGGCTCAGATATCAGCATCCTCTTGTGATTACACATATTATTGCCAACACTCAAATACGACTGCATAATTATCAAGTATTCGTCGAAAATAAGCAGTCCATATTTTCCTTTTAATGGCAGTAAAAGTTTAGATAATTACTAGGTATCTCTTTGCTTTCAGACTCTGCCACACGTTAATAAAATTCACAGAATAAATTCTCCCTCATTGGTGAATACTACATTAAATTAACAATCTCCTTACTGTAACTCATTCCCTCAAATAAAGTATTACATTGTAGCATTGTTTACTCCAATCTCAGATTTAAATAACTTACTTCACAAAATATTGCTGTAACTCTCAGCTGGATTTTTTCCAAACACAAAGCCACTATTCTACATATGTTTCAAAGCCGTTCTATGTCCTTCTATTGTTGAACAAATGTAGTCGCAGTCTTGTTAGTATATCTATCATAAGTGAAAATATTCTCGTTTATTTTAGTTTCCCTTGTCTCAATCATTGAATTGCTGACATGCTGAGCCACAGACTGGGTTTTGTTTAGCCGAATAAATCGATCGCCCTACTGATTTTTTCTTTCATTCTGGTACTTATTCTTCCGGTTTCTTTTGCTGAACCGCTAAGTTATGGATCACAAATGCAAACCAATACCGGCTGTCAATCAGAGTGATAGTGGAACGCACAAATACACACATACATGTATACATACATACATGTGTGTGTGTGTGTTGTGTGTGTGTGTGTGTGTGTGTGTGTGTGTGTGTGTAAGTGTGATTAGTGAGAGAGACGAAATATGGAAGATACGAGATTCTTTATTGGTCACTACAATTGTTTCGGCCCCTCTAATATTTATCACGATGAATGAAATAAAATGTGTCAAAATATATTCATGCTTAGCATTTTGACTGACGCACTACCAAATCTGGTGGAGGCACATGGCCTAGTGTTTAGAACAGCGGACTGGCGATCGAGGGATCGTGGGTTCGAATCTCAAACCGAGCGATGTGTGTTTTTATGAACGAAACACCTAAGCTCCATGCGGCTCCGGCGGAAGGTAATGGCAAACTTCTGCTGACTCTTTCGGCACAACTTTCTCTCACTCTTTCCTCCTGCACCCTGCATCCTGCAGCTCACCTGCGACGGACCGGCGACCCGTCCAGGTGGGGAACCTATACGCCAAGGAAACCGGGAAACCGGCCCTTATGTGCCAGGCGTGTCTCGAGAAGGAAACATTAACAAATCTGCAGTTAGTGTAATAATAAAATAAATGTAAACCTTGTACAAGCTAACAACAATTTAGTAAGTAATTCACTGATAAGTGCCTGACATTTAGGAAGCATCACTTTCAGTTCAATATCAGCCTCATGAAATATGGAGATGTGACTCGATGTTTCTCGATGCTGACGAACTTTAATTCAAGCACGAATTTCTCGTGCTAAAAAGGGTATTCTATTCACGTCTGGTATGATATCATGATATCGTCTTGAAGGCGGCGAGCTGGCAGAAACGTTGCCACGCCGGGTGAAATGCGTAGCCGTATTTCGTCTGCCGTTACGTTCTGAGTTCAAATTCCCCCGAGGTCGACTTTGCCTTTCATCCTTTCGGGGTCGATAAATTAAGTACCAGTTACACACTGGAGTCGATATAATCGACTTAATCCGTTTGTCTGTCCTTATCTGTCCCCTCTGTGTTTAGCCCCTTGTGGGTAATAAAGAAATAGGTATGATATCGTCTTGAACTTTCATTACACATTACACATAAAAAGCACCACAATCATAATAGATTTTCATCATAGTGAATGAAATGAAAAATATCATAATATATTGGTTAAAAAAGCGAGTCTATGTTTGCGGAATGTCTACTTCGGGAAATATAAATTCACCGGTTGATTTCATTGCGAATTAGAAGCAAACCTGTAGACAATGTCATTGGTTGATTGTACCAAATTTGACCGAAACAATGAAGTGGAATGTTCTGCAAACGAAATGGTTAAACGCCCCCGTTCTTGTAATACGGTTTGACTGGGTAAACGATGAATAGCAGCTACCAAGATTTATCAAACTTCTTTGAAAATATTCAGCATCGTCTTGCTGTGTATAGAAGTAATTTTTTAGTAGTCTTATTAAACAAAGATTCTGAAGCAAAAGAAGATATTTTCTCAGCGATTATAGTGTGATATTTATTATATCAACCTGACAAGTTAATAATTTAACGTGTCTTGCATTATAAAATCTTTCATCAACACGCAAATATTTGGTGCTGGAGGGTGTTTAGAACAGACGGCCAAACTATGACACAGTGTTTTCGTGTGAGTTGGAAACCGATTATCATCTGTCTTTTCTTTATATATTTTTTTTTTCGTAAGTTCTTACTGAATATCGTAGTCGTTTTTAAATAGATATCTCTGCGGAAAAACAAATGTGTGTAATAAAAATATAAAATATTTATAAAACAAGGTAAATATGTGTTAAGAAGAAACAGTGGCATACGATTAAACTAATGAAGAAAGAGCGAATTGTAAGCAAATACACCGGAAAGCTATTTTATATAAACGTTAGCAGATTTTTAGTTTTATAGTTTTGTGAAAAATGTGTTAAAAGTATTTTTGATAATTCACCTTCGCCTCTTCATTGACATTTCCCTTCCTGTTGCTCGACTCTGCTATGGTTTCTTTGAAAAACTTCTGAATTTAAGTATTGTTATTTTTCACACAAAAGAAACTTAATATTCATAGAACCTAATACGATACTTTCCATCTTTTCACGTAGGAATGGAAAAAAAGTATTTCTTAAAAAGAATATATAGAAACATTATTTACATATATAAATAAAAAGCCCGCACACACACACACACACACACACACACACACACACACACACACACACACACACACACACACACACACACACACACACACACACACACACACACACAACACACACACACACCACACACACACACACACAAACACACACATACACACACACACAAACAAACACACACATATACGTATATACTTATGTATATATCGGCTTCAGGTTTTGGCACAATGCCAGCAATTTGGTGGGAGGCGATCGGTCGTTTATATAGACCCCAGTGTTCAACTGGTACTTTATTTTACTGAACCCTAATGAATCAAAGACTAAAGTCAACATCGGCAGAATTTGCTAAGAACTCTGCCCGTCGTGCTACGACTCTGCCAGCTCGCTACCTTAAGAAGAAAATTATTTGAGCTTTCAGGACCTTATCTTGGAAAAATCAGAAAAGCATCAAAATAAATATATTAATACTCTCTTAATCTTAACCATGATACAGTTATCAAATCATTTTCTTTTTTTAGTGTTTTTAATATAAATTTACTGGTCTGAAACCGCTAAAGGATTTTTCGACATATGTATTACTCTTTTAATTTGTTTCAGTCATTTGACTGTGGCCATGCTGGAGCACCGCCTTTAGTCGAACAAATCGACCCCAGGACTTATTCTTTGTAAGCCTAGTACTTATGGTATCATTTTCTTTTGCCGAACCGCTAAGTTACGGGGACGTAAACACACCAGCATCGTTGTCAAGCGATGTTGGCGGGACAAACACAGACACACAAACATATACACACACAACATATATATATATATATACATATATACGACGGGCTTCTTTCATTATATATAATATATATAAATGTGTGTGTATATTTATAAGAATGTATCATATATGTGTGCGTATATGTATGCCAGTGTTCATAAACTTTTTCCACCAGAATTACAGAATTTTATATAGCTGGGTTCCATTCTTAACCAAAAAAATCATCACACTAGAAATCACTCAATCTGCAGCAAATTGCACCAGAATAATGATCCAGATGTGTAACATCATATTAAATGCCAGATGATCTTTGGATTCCTGTGATAAGAAACTGTGGATTAAAAATGGAGGCCATGCATCATTCGATGCGCTAACGGATAGCATAGACTCATCTGAGATTAAAGAGTTCACTGCCCTTTCATATACAGATACCGAAACACAGTTCAACGTCTTTTATTCTGATAATGATCGGGATTTTGACAACTTCAGGAACAACCTTATCAATGCTTTCCGAGAATTCAATCTGGGGATATAGAGGAAACACCAACAAAAGGAGCCGCCTTCAGAAAACCCGCCGACAGATTTCTAATCCATCGAGAACAACTCAACTTCCTACCTTTTGCGATCAAAAGTTTATATCAACGATTATCCAGTAAAAATGTAAGGGAAAATTCTTGGAAATGATCATGGGGATGTTATAATGATGCTCTGGATTTAAACCTTTGAAAGCGGGATGAGCACATATCCGCTCAAAATGTTATTACCGTTAACTGCGGAAAGCGGTTTTACCACTCAGCTCCTAGAAGAAAAATCTTCTTATCTGGCAAGTAATACCTTGGAGTCAATTTTCCGAATTTTGGAGTCAAGGAGTTAATTTTGAAGTCAAGGAGTCCATTTTAGAGTAAAGTAGTCAATTTTCGAAATTTTACTTCATTTCTTCACATATTTTCTCAAATTTCTGTAAAGATTACAGAGCAGGAATCAAATACGTTTAATGACGGATATGAAACCAGACCAACAGGAGATACTAAAATGATATTGCAAAAGAAGAAAATATCAATTAATTTTTTGGAGGTCGATAATTGACATCGATACGGGAATGACCATGAAATATAAATACACACGAGCAATGCAATGAATTTGTTTGAATATAAGCTTGCCTCTGAATGGAATACAAAGATAAGTAATACATACCCAACATCAACTGATCTCATGCTTTATATTCATCGGCTGGAAACAGTATTTGACATGTACTTCTAGAATACTCATTACGTCAACTCGTGTGTGTTTCTAAATTTAAGCCTCCCGCTCCGTTTAAAAGAAACTATCGCAAACAATAAAAATTTAAACATGTGAAATATTATTACCGTTATATTACAGTGATAATGAGGTGGCTAGCGAGATTCTAACGCTAAATTAAGAAGAATAAGATTAATATCAAAGTGTCAGCCTTAAAAAACCACCCTAAATTTTACGATAAATATAACACGAACAATGTAGTGAATATTCTCAAAAATAGGCTTACTTCTGAATGGAATACAAAGATAAATAATATATTTAATATATATATATATATATATATATATATATATATATATATATATATATATATATATATAATATATATATATATATATATATATATATATATATAATATATATATATATAAATATTTCATTTACTATCAGTTAAAATGTCTTGTTGAGTTTGGTTTCTTTTTTCCTGATGAGAAGATTACATTGTTTTACACCATTTCATTCCTTTTGGAATAATACCAATGTTGTCTTCCAAACATATGTCGGAAGTAAAAGAATTTGAATAACACCTGCGTATAACTCCATTTATTTATTTATTTATTAATTTATTTATTTATATTTCAATTATATACATATATATATATATATATATTTCACTTATTCATATATACATGCTTACAAATGTGTGTGTGTGAAGTTAATTGCGCTTTTATAAATAGGATATTTTGAACGCCCGTAGGCTGTGGATTTCTCTATCGCCGGAGCATGTTTCTAGGCCTTTTGGGGCAACAGTTTTTGAAACAGGTTTTGCTCTTGCAACAAAGCCATCTTTTTCAAAGATAATATATGACTACATTTTACAACCTGCTTTCTTTGCGATGCAATTGTTTGATCTGAAATCCGGCTGCTGTTTCTAGCAGCTCGGATGACCGTATAACAATGTATAGATGTCTGTTTATTTACACAGTCACTGCATCTAAAGTTCCTTATTCATTGCCCGTTAACCGCCCACTTTCACTTTCGGTATGTCATATCATATTAACAACACGGAATTCATTACTTGTATCCTTAAACTAAATTCAATTATACAAACTAACCCTTTTGACGACGAACAACCTAAGACCGCTCCTTACTGTTTTAAAGTAATTCAAACTAAAATCATTCAACAAAATTTTTGCTAATTTCTATTGCAAATATTAGCTTAATAATTACAGTTATTTTATTAAAGTTTTCGCTATTTCCAAACTTAATTGAAACGGAGACAGATTTTCAACAAAATATGAGAAATAAAGGGTTAAAAACATTGCTAAAAATGTAATTAAGAACATGGAAGCAGAATCTCGTGCATAATGAACTTTATACGGATATACCTTGCTACATGAATTATCAGAATGAGACGACTTGACGCGGCTGTTTGGCCTCTGAGAACCTGGCACGGCTTAAGAAGGAATTACAACCGTGTTTCGTGATCTGCTACCACAACAGCTCCTTTATAGGATCCAATTAGCTCAAGACATCATCAGGAGGAACCAAGTCCGGTTTCGGCCCCTACTCCTCTGCCGTTTTGACGTGGCGCCCCCCACCTCCTTCAGCTCTGGTGGGTGCATGTCTTCTTTCTTCTTCCTTCTTCTGCTCCCTGGCCTCTTCGATGTATCGTCAGCGAGTGTCAGCTGGTGACTGACTGACTTGTCAAATTTTTCCCTTTAAATACCTGCCGCGAGGCTCCAGCACTCAGCCTCAGCAGCTATTCCAATTAGTTTGGCAACATTACTTTTTGGAGCTGGGGGGCTAACATATGGATACACACACACACGGACGAATGTGCAGAAATGCACTCGAGAGAAAAATAGAGAGTGGGGAGGAAAGAGGGGAAGTGCAATACGTTAATTGAATACGATTGAAATATTTTCTTTATCCACTTCTCGTAAGAAAGAGGGTAGAGTGGGGAAAATGAGAGAAATGTTAAAACAAGAGAAACCCCTTCGTTTCGTTACCATATTTTGCCGATATACATTGGCTTTATCTTAA
The DNA here is from genome assembly GCF_006345805.1 of Octopus sinensis. Lineage (NCBI taxonomy): Eukaryota > Metazoa > Mollusca > Cephalopoda > Octopoda > Octopodidae > Octopus > Octopus sinensis. The sequence continues at coordinate 23,378,197 of NC_043020.1, forward strand.
TTAATTTTCAAAATAATGAATTAAGTAAAACAATTTTTATCATTATTAAGCTACAGTTTGGAACATTAATTAACATGAAAATTTCAGGGCATTTTAATTTAAATTACTTTAAAAGAGAAAATTTGAATTATGGAATGAAGGGCGGTCTCACGCGCGGGTTGGTGCCTAAGGTGTTAGAATGTGTGACGTAAGATAATAAGGTAACTCAAAGTTACTGTGTCAAAATTTTACCCATAAATGCTACCCTGGTACTCTATAGATTTAAAGAAAAGATCACACACCTTCATATCCTAGTGTAGTATAAGATGTTGTGATGCCACTAGCGATAACATACTCCACATTCCTTAGAAACGACAATTCAATTTTCTAGGAAAACATTACGAAATTCTCCTACCCAACAACCTCGAGTTTTGCACCAAAGTCCCCATATCTACAATCAACAAGTACCTAACACACTGATCGAATAGAAATGCATAGGATCCCATAGCCAGTATACATTCAAAGAGAAGCAGAAATTTTAATCAAGGAAAATAGGACACCCAAAAGGGCTCCCGAACCTCTGTGTCGGTAGAGTTTATATTCGGAACACAAGCTTTAACCTAAGCCTAAGCCAACCTATATATATATATATATATATGTATGTGTGTGTGTGTGTGTGTATATATATATATATATATATATATGAATATATATATACATATATACATACATATATATATATATATTGAGATATATATATATATATATCACGTGATCACGTGACCGACCAGACTATCAGATGCTGTTACACATCGGTGGTCACAATGCTTTCCCATTGTTTTAGCCTTCGTATGACGCCACTAAGCGATCAGGCTAACAGTAGAAAAAGTGGGAGAAAGAGGGGCAAAAGAGTACAGCAGGGATCGCCACCATCCCCTGCTGGAGCATCGTGGAGCTTTAGGTGTTTTTGCTCAATAAACACTCACAACGCCCAGTCTGGGAATCGAAACCGTGATCCTACGACCGCAAGTCCGCTGCCTTAACCATTGGACCATTGCACCTCCATATATATTTGAATTATGGAATGAAGGGCGGTCTCACGCGCGGGTTGGTGCCTAAGGTGTTAGAATGTGTGACGTAAGATAATAAGGTAACTCAAAGTTGCTGTGTCAAAATTTTACCCATAAATGCTACCCTGCACTGGTTATCATTGAACCTGAACGTGTTTGCGAAGCGAACGTCTTGGCCTCACTGACATATTTTACATATGATATATATATATTATATATATATATAATATAATATATATATATATATATATATATATATATTATATATATATAGTTAGATAGATATATATAGAGAGATAGACCATATTATATTACATAAGTTATATAATGATAAATTTTGTTTGTTTAACAACACACAGACAACTGACACAACACTCACAGGTTTAATTTATTACTTTCCATGTAGCGCAGATATTTACATCAATTCAATTATATTATATTAAGTAAACGCATTATATCACATGTTATATTAATATATATCATTTTTACTTAGTAGATCTATCAATCTTAGACATTTAATACGATTAACTTTTGTTTATATATATATATATCTATATCTCTATTTATTTACTCACATATATATATGTGCATATATACACATACAATCTATATATATTTAATATATATATATATGCTATAGCCCCGGGCCGACCAATGCCTTGTAAGTGGATTTGGTAGATGGAAACTGAAAGAAGCCTGTCATATATGTATATATATGTATGTGTGTGTGTGTGTGTGTTTGTGTTTGTCCCCCTAGCATTGCTTGACAACCGATGCTGGTGTGCTTATGTCCCCGTTACTTGGCGGTTCGGCAAAAGAGACCGATAGAATAAGTACTAAAGGCGGTGCCCCAGCATGGCCGCAGTCAAATGACTGAAACAAGTAAAAGAGTAAAGAGTAAAGAGTAAATATATATATATATATATATATAATAATATATATATGTATATATATATATATATAATATATATATATATATATATATACATATATGAATAAATATATATATATACATATATACATACATATGTGTGTGTATATATGCAAATGTGTATGTATCCCTTGACGTTTGCATGTATGTATGTATGTTTGCCCTCCTTATGCATCTGTAGGAGAAAGTAGGTTCGAAACGGCAAAGACTTCCATTATTCCTCAGCGTCAAAGTAATTCGTCTTGTTTGTTGCTGTTAACCCTGTGATTTACTTTGTTTATTTTGAACAGTTTTGAACTATACATAAATACGTTCATACATACATGACTGTATGTATGCTTGTATGTTTGTATGTATATGGGCATGAGCACACTTCGTTACTCATCGTTCCAATCTAGTGAGCTGTAATGTGTGTCAACCAAGTTATTGGTGAAATGTCTCTGTCCCTTCATCTCTCACATTCAGAATCTGCCGCAGCGTGCATACTCTGAAAATCGTGAGGTTTCCCATACCTGTGACTATTCATGCATGTAAAACACATTTAAACAAAACTCGGCACATGCATCCTATTGATATTCATTCGTCAGTGGCAGCTGGCTCAGTGCTTGCATTACTTCCCGGTTATTTTGCAGGTTTGGTGCCTGCATACACAGTCAGTCAATTACTTTGTTAAAGACGCCAATGATGGCAGAAACGTTAGCACGCCGGGCGAAATGCGTAGCCGTATTTCGTCTGTCGTTACGTTCTGAGTTCGAATTCCGCCGTGGTCGACTTTGCCTTTCATCCTTCCGGGCTCGATAAATTAAGTACCAGTTACACACTGGGGTCCATGTAATTGACTTAATACCTATGTCTGTCCTTGTTTGTCCCCTCTATGTTTAGCCCCTTGCGGGTAATAAAGAAATAGGTAGTATCATACGCTGACAACTGCTTGTGAAGTTAAGAGTTTCATGTAATAGGAGTGGAGGAGCTGCACTCTATTGTTCAGAGTTTGTAACCAAATTTCAGTATCAAATACAGGGAGTCTATTGCTAGGGAGCTTAGTGGGGTAATCTTTAGCTTGATTCTTTGCTGGATGGAGTTAGCTATTTGCTGGATGCTCTCGATTACGTTCCTCTCAGTATCTACATTACAGTCACTAGACTTGGTCTTAACTATGATATTAATGTCATCTAAATATCTACTGTAGAGTATAAGAGTAGTGAACAGTTCTGCAAACATTTGTTTAAGTTTTCTGTTCCACCAGGTCATGAAGACGCCAGCCACGTCTCCAGCTACACCCACACCGATGGCTGTACCTTGATCCTACAGGTATAGTTTTTGAGACATGTGCTATTTTGTCTCATTATTCTATGCTATATATATATATATATATATATATATAATGGTTTAGCAACAAGTTGCTTCACCACATACCGCAAATTTAGAAATAGCAGCCAAAAGACAGCTAATTCTTTTAACTACAAATATGATTCCACAGACAACAATATTTGTAACTCAGTATAATATATATATATATATATATATATATATATATAAATAATTCATAAATGAGGACAAAGGAAAAAATTTCTAATGCCAAGTATACCGAAAAATTGGACATATTGTCCATTAACCATATAATTTTTTCACAATACGCATGCTACTCGAAAAAAGGGTCGACAGAAATTTCTAAAAAATTCCATTATTACCATATCGGACCGATTTCAGAGTTAGCTACTAAGAGCCCTCTCTTCGTCAGTGATACATGTGGCAAAAGAAATAAATGAGGTACTTACTCATACCCATGGAAGAAGCAAATACTAAGTCATGGGCACAACTAAGTACCCCACTGACGAAGAGAGGGCTCTTAGTAGCTAACTCTGAAATCGGTCCGATATGGTAATAATGGAATTTTTTAGAAATTTCTGTAGACACTTTTTTCGAGTAGCATGCGTATTGTGAAAAAATTATATGGTTAATGGACAATATGTCCAATTTTTCGGCATATTTGGCATTAGAAATTTTTTCCTTTGCCCTCATTTATGAATTGTTTATAAATTTAATCGTTAAAGGTATTTTTTAATATGCTGGCCATTGATAAAACTTTTTTTCGAGAAAATATTTTTGTTTTGGAAAAGAATTTTATCCTCACATTTGATATAAATTTAAGCGTTCACTTCCGAACTAACTAACTCACTCTGTGAGAGCCTCAGTTCAAATCGCACGTGCCTCGAATGGGCACGTATTTCTATTTTGGATGTATTTAGGGTACTTAGTTGTGTCCATGACTTAGTATTTGCTTCTTCCATGGGTATGAGTAAGTATCTCATTTATTTCTTTTGCCACATGTATCACTGACGAAGAGAGGGCTCTTAGTAGCTAACTCTGGAATCGGTCCGATATGGTAATAATGGAATTTTTTAGAAATTTCTGTAGACCCTTTTTTCAAGTAGCATGCGTATTGTGAAAAAATTATATGGTTAATGGACAATATGTCCAATTTTTCGGCATATTTGGCATTAGAAATTTTTTCCTTTGCCCTTATTTATGAATTGTTTATAAATTTAACCGTTAAAGGTATTTTTTAATATGCTAGCCATTGATAACATTTTTTTTCGAGAAAATATTTTTGTTTTGGAAGAGAATTTTATCCTCACATTTGACATATATATATATATATATTGGTAAAACGGTAAGATAACAAAAGAAAGAAAGAGACCTCAATATTATGTAAATAGAGGAAATTTATCTATACAATAATATGTTACATTACTCGATAGTCAAGATAAAACTCTGAGTTTCAGATACCGAAGTGGGAATCCACGAAATCTCTTCGGTTATCTGGCTATTTCAAAACGCTATGAAAAAATACCGTTATTCAAAGGGAAATTACTGTGTTAAAACTCTGCTTGCCTGCGTACTTATACATCGCTCGCATTTTTCGCCATAAAAATTATATAAAAATACATAAAAAATATATAAAAATATATAAAAATATATAAAATGTATGATAGAAGGTGTGATGAGGTAAAAAAACCTTCTTGGGACATAACATAGAAAGCATGTTCTATCTGTTTTCTTTGGGGGACCAAAAACGTAACAGAAATTTAGTCACATATGGGCATCATCCGAAAAGTTCTGTCCTTGTGTTTAGACATGTAGTAGGGTCTAAGCTGCTTTTCCAGATAAGCCATCTCTCCATGTCGCATAGACCGCACCTTCCGCTGCCGTTGGTATAGGGCTTACATCTGGCCAAAATCTTCCAATGTATGTTATAATCGACACCTTTATCTCTTAAAGACCAAAAATGATTAGATAATTGTGTCGCTTTTCTTTTGTTCCAGTGCCTAAAGCTCAAAGTGTGGTTATTGAACCTGGCCTTGAAGTTACCCTCTGTAAGGCCCACGTATTTCTTCGTCGAAACGGTGTCTTTAGTGGTTATAGAGTCTACGGTAGCTTCATACATGATGGTCTTGTACATGCAAGCTCCATTTAGCGGGCACAATTCTTTATTCCTGCATGAACAGCTGTTTTCTTGTTGTGTTTTTTTGTATGTTATGTTTGATTATGTTTTTAAAATTGGTAGTGGAACTAAAACTAATTTTTAAATTGTGTCTATTGAAGTGTTTCCTATAAGTATGGTTAACTGGAAAATGTCCATCTATCAGTGCTAGGAAATATTTACCTATATTGAAGGCCACCTCGGGTGAGTAAGGGGGCGTAAACCAGATGACCTTCCTATTTCTATTATTCCTTTTCCTTACTGTTGGGCTAGTAATGGGTGTATATTTTATTTTTTCGCTAAAACCACTATCTTGACTATCGAGTAATGTAACATATTATTGTATAGATATATATATATAAATACATATAAATACATATAAAATTTATCGTTATCCGGGTTTTTTATGCACTAAGCCACTTGGTGTTAAATGGATGTACTATTAAATTAGTATCCAATTTTCTCCCCCTTATTAGTTGATTGTATATATATATATATATATATATATATATATATATATATATATATATATATAACTTACTTGGAAAAAGATGCGTGGCGTTCGATAGAAAAAAGTTCGTTTCTATGTTTTTGTTTTTATGTTTTCGCTTCTCATTTTGTTCCACGTTTCTTTATGTCCTGTACCCATATATGCATGTATATATACATATATATGTAGGTATGTACATATATGTATGTATATATGCATATTTATATATTATTTATATCATATATATATATATATATATATATATATATATATATAATTCCCATGCCGCATTCCTTCTTTGCTGTATACATCCTGTTTCTTTCCCCTTCCAATTATGTACCAACCAAAATGATTTTCTGCAGATATTCCTAATTGGATGAATTTACAGCACACAAGGTTTCTATTTTATTATCACACTCGTAAGATTGAAGACCTCAGTAAATGCGAGATAAAAATCTCAAATAATGTCCACGGTTACAATAAGAATCAATGTCAAACGTGTATTTATGGGAAATAACGATACATCATAAAATTTAATACAGCTGCCTAGATAACGATCAACTTGGAACACAAAGCTGAGCTTAACAAGACTTCCTATACATATTACGACCTATAGCGCTGTAAAAATAATCTTTATACACAAACGCAGGGAATCTTACGCATTTGCAATCCGTAGTAAATAATTAACTAAAAGTTATTTATCATCTTCCATAATAGTCCGAATACCTGGAGCTAATATGAGATAGGTTAAATAAAAGAGATTGAAGTAAGAAAGGAAACAATCACTTCTGTAAAGTTGAATATTTGAAGTAATATACGTGCTTCCTGTACTTATAATTATGTAGGTATGTATGTATGAAAATGTGTGTACATATATATATATATATATATATATATATATATATATATATATATATATATATATTATATATATATATATATATATTATTGGTGATTGAAGAAATGGAGCTGAACGCAGATTGAACAGAAATCGTTTTATTTCATTCTACACGTGTTTCGAAAGGCCAAATTACCAAAATCCGATTTCTGTTCAATCTGCGTTCCCGCTCCATTTCTTCAATTCACCAATAATGTTTTAATTTCAATTATCCGCACCAACGCACGGTTGCAACGCCAGATGGTTGTACCTCCAACCGTGCTGTTTACTGCTGTGATTTTGCTACTAAGGTATCGGTTAAACTTTTGATTAATCTACTACAAGATTATTCATCTTTCTATTTCACAGTATATATATATATATATATATTATATATATATATATATATGTATTTATATATTTATATATATATATATATGTATATATATATATAATATAACAAATATATGAGCACACAACACACACACCACACACACACAACACACATATATATATAATATATATAATATTATATATATATATATATATATATACCTATATGTATATAGCTACGGTATGTATATATTACTTATTTCTAATGAATATATATATATACATGTATACACACATATGCACACACATATCACGTACATACTTACTTACATACATACATCATACATACTTACATACATACATACATACATACATACATACATACATATATACATGTATATATTTACACACACACACACACGCATTGATATCCAAAGTCTTACACACATGCGCATAGGTATAGATTATAACTATATATGCCAAAAGTTAACGGCATGAAACAGCGATATATTAATATCACACTATGGTGCCGAACCAAATCAAAGAAATTGCAAGACATGGATATAAAACGTGGTAGAGTATGCTTTTCACTTCAATACTTGAAATAACAATAGTGATAATAATGATAATAATATTAATAATAATAATAATAATGGTAATATTAATAATAATAATAATAACAATAAGAAGAATGATAATAATAATAATATTAATAATAATAATAATAATAACAACAACAATAAGAAGAATGATAATAATAGTAATAATAATAATAATAATAATAAAGTAGTAATAATAATAATACTAATAATAATAAAAGTAATAATAATAATAATAATAATAATAATAATGATAATAATAATAATGATAATAAAAGTAATAATAATAATAATAATAATAATAATAATGATAATAATAATGATAATAATAATAATAATAATGATAATAATAATAATGATAATAATAATAATAATAATAATAATAATAATAATAATAATATAATAATAATAATAACATAGAAGATAAAGTGCCTCAGGTAATTCATTGAAGTATATCGTTATCACAATGACACTTCTACTTAGTAGAAATATACAGAGATATGTAAGGGTATATTAGAATATATAATATTGGGTTATCCGGAAAATTCGTGCCGATTTATAGTAGCTTACATTTCGATTTATTTTAGAACATGGTTGTGTCCATAAAATAGGATTTGACTACACCTCCATTTAGAGCACAGATTAAGCTATCTTTTCGTGGAATAAGATTTATGTTCCTATAATCTGTGTTAATTGTGTAATCCTTTAAAATGGAAAATAAGAAAGTTCATTTTCGGCACTTGGATCTTTGGGAACCAGACAAAAATTGCTGCAGCTCGGCTGGGATGTGTCACCCCACCCTCCATATTCACATGTAATGCACACACATGTATAGACTTATACAACACATACGCATGGACATATCCACACAGAATTCTGTATTCTCAGAAATTGCCTTTACAACTTTCTGGATACCGGTTTTCAGATCATAAGGAAGAATGGTTCCTAGAACAGATATTTAAATGAATTGAACTGAAAATACAAGATTTTTGAATGGATAACATTGTAGGGGCAATGTTTGTTATTGTACGACAATATATTATCCAAAATATAAATAAAAATCAAGGAAAATTTCAAATTTAAATATAAGAAGGGACAAGGTGGAGCATACGAAATGGAATTATGCTATACTTTCTGGGCAAAAGGAAAGCGGCCAACTATTGCGAAATAGTTAACAACATGCTGGAGAACTTTCAAAACTTGGGAGAAAATATGCGCATAAGGCTGCACTATTTCCAAAGTCACCTTGATAAATTCTCTGAAAATCTCGATGGCACAAATGACAAGCAGGGGGCAATGTTTCTCTCAGGACACAAAATCAATGGGTCAAGAGTATCAAGGCAGGTGAGACTTGTATATGATGTCGGATTATTGCTGGAACCTGACCCGTGTTCGTCTTCAGGTTCAGTATTCAAGAAAATCATCCAAACGCAAATTCATGGGAAATTAGGCATAAAGAATAATTTCATTTGACTGAGGAAATTTTAAGACATTTTACTAGTTTTTCAGTAGAATTTAAAGAAAGCATTCTGGTTTTGAAGAAAAAAAGACAGTTTTTTATGTTACGCCTTGTTCCTGACAAGCTGTTTTATTGGAAAGAAAAAACAATAAAATTCTTTGGATGTAGTATCTTAAAAGCTTGACATGGTGGTAATAAATGGATGCCATTTACAGATGCTGTAAATCAAAAAAATCCCTAGTTCTGGTCCAAATTATTTGAATAGCAGTGAAAAATTTATGTGTGTGTGTGAGTACCTGTGTCTGTGTGTCTGTGTGCGCGCGTGCATTGTATGTATCCTCCCAAATCGCTACCGCTTGACAAGCGGTGTTATTTTCTTTACGAACCAGTGTTTGGACAGACTCCATTACAATGATGTATTACGTATAAAACATTTTGATGGCATTACAAGCGATCTTTTGGGACGCATTACGGACACATTCAAAAGCAAAATCCATTACTATTCTGGCCAACAAACAAGAAAACATTGAGTTCCACGTTTCAATTCGTACAGAATGCAAGGAACAAGGATTCGAATGTTTTCCAGTATGGAACATCGTGGATAAAGCCAGTGTGCATTTCAATATATTCAGCATGGTTGAAACAGATAAAAGATAAATGTTATATTCTTTTACTTGTTTCAGTCATTTGACAGCGGCCATGCTGGAGTACAGCACTGAATGGTTTCACTCGAACAAATCGACACCAAGACTTATATTTTTTAAAGCTTAGTACTTATTCTATCGGTCTGTTACGCAGACCAATACCGGCTGTCAGGTGGTGACGGGGGAAAACACAGATAGATATATACACACATAGATATATACATACATATGTATATACATGCTTATATCTAATAATAATGATAATAATAATAATAATAATAATAATAATAATAATAATAATAATAATAATAATAACAATAATAATATAAGTAATATATGTGAAGGAGCAATTCGTCGGTTACGTCGACGAGGCTCCCAGCTGATACGAGGTGTTGGTCGGGCCGAGACTATAGTCCAAGGTGCCACACAGTGGCATTGAACAATGAAACATGTATATGAGTGAGCGGGAAAATGAAAGAAAGGGGCGCTCAGCACATTCAGCATCATTTAAAACAACGTATTTTAACTAATCTAATGACTGCTCCGATCTAAACACGGCTTTATGCTCATATCGCTGCATGTGTGTTTGTGTGTGTTAGAGAGAGAGATAATGCACATGTACACACACACACACCACACACACACACGCTGCAATTGTTTTTGTTTCAGCACACGATCTCAGATCAAATTACTTGCTATGCGAGTACATCTCGGTAATAATATATATATATATATATAATATATATATATATATATATATATATATATATATATATATATATATATATAATACAGTGATTGTTTCTTGTCAGGAACAAAAAGATTAATAGGACTGCTATAGAAGTGCTCTATTGAAATAGAAAAATATTGAAGCATTCATGCTCGGATAAGCCCAAAAGGAAAGCACACAACATTGTGCTAGCCTGGTACGCGATGATGTCTGTCTTTCTGTATTTTTTCCCCTGACGAAGGAGGTATTATCTTGATGCACCCTACTGCTTTAAACATAATAATACACCCCTGAAATGGCCATAGGGATTATGTAAATATGGTTTCCTCTTTTTTAACTATAAGGTTTCTCTTACTTGAATAATTTTATAAGATTAGTGGCTGTGTGGTAAGTAGCTTGTTTACCAGCCACACGGTTCCGGGTTCAGTCCCACTGCGTGGCACCTAGGACAAATGTCTTCTACTATAGCCTCAGGCCGACCAAAGCCTTGTGAATGGATTTGCTAGACGGAAACTGAAAGAGGCCCGTCGTATATATGTATATATGTATATATATGTGTGTGTGTGTTTGTGTGAGTGTGTTGTCCCCCTAGCATTGCTTGACAACCGATGCTGGTGTGTTTATGTCCCCGTTACTTAGCGGTTCGGCAAAAGAGACTGATAGAATAAGTACTGGGCTTACAAAAGAATAAGTCCCGGGGTCGAGTTGCTCGACTAAAGGCGGTGCTCCTGCATGGCCGCAGTCAAATGACTGAAACAAGTAAAAGAGTAAAAGAGGAAAAGAGATGAACTTTTATTTTATTTACATGATATATATTATATATTTTTTATATGCCTCCTATATATATATATATATATATATATATATATATATTATATATTTTATATATACCTATATATTTTATATATTACTTTATATTTATTTTTACTTTCTAGATGTTGTAATGTTTTTTAAAAAATGTATTTTTCTGAATCTCTAAAGTATTAACTCTAAACCGTGATGAACTTTTTTCTCGCACCTTATTATATGCTTATTGCTTGTACAGATGAATTATGTTCCATCTTGCGGTATGTTTAAATGTATATTCTGTGATTAAATGCTCGAATTATGAAATGTTATGCGGATGACCTTGCATTTGTTTGTTCTTTAACCTTAGTTTGATATATATATATATATATATATATATATATATATATATATATAATATATATATATATATATATATATATATTTACATACATAATACATACATAAATACATTTTCCTTGGGGCTGGCCGGATCGGAGCGATCTCAAGATTAATCAGCCGAAATTGCTAGGATGATCCGGTTCTTGACTGAAGATTGAAGGCTTCGAATGTCCCTTCCGTGTTTTTTGTATCATCTTCTAAATGTTTTACGTTCTTGTCCCCGTTTGTATTTTTCTACATATAAAATATATATAGCGACGTCCGTACCCACGTTGGCCTTATGTAAGTGCATATTCCTGTAAATTTGGTACGACTCTACACACTGTCTCTCTCTCCTACATTTCTCTGCCTTTCACACTTTGCACTCTACTTTAATCTGTCCCCTTCTCTCTCTCTCTCTCTCTCTCTCTCTCTCTACTTCTCCTCCTTTTCTCTTTTCTTGCCTCTGATTCTTTGGTCTACTCTTCCCCCACTCTCTCACAATTCTCTGTCTTTCTCACCTTGCACTCACTAGCCCTCTTTGGCACGCACTCTTTCTTCTCCCCTCTTTAATTCCTTCTTTCTCTCTCTTCTCCCCCCTTTGTTGCCTTCGTCCCTCTTTCTTTCTCTCTCTTTGTTTCCTTTGCCCCCTTTCTTTTCTCTCTCTTCTGTCACGTGACCGCTGGTCAAAATCAGCCTTTTGGCCTTCGACCACTGCCGTGAGAACATCTGCTGTCTTCGTCTGCCGATAAAGGCATTTTTTCAAAATACGCCAGCTAAACTTGTTGTACTGTTTATTAGTCGTAAGAGACCCGCTGTTTTTGTCCTGTTTTTACCATTATTGTTTTTTGTATTTTATATTCGTGTGGCATCGTCCGTTCTTCTGTCCCTGTTTCGTATACATTCGATCCTTCTTCCAAGAAATCTAATGCTCGTAGATTAGTTTTTCCTTGGGGCTCACCGGATCGGAGCGATCTCAAGATTAATCAGCCGAAATTGCTAGGATGATCCGGTTCTTGACTGAAGATTGAAGGCTTCGAATCTCCCGTCCGTGTTTTCTGTATCTTCTAAATGTTTTACGTTCTTGTCCCAGTTTGTATTTTTCTACATATAATATATATATATATACACTATATACACATAAATACTTACTGACAGACAGACAGACAGATACACTGAGACAAGTAGACAGACATAGGACAGGCGGCGGCTGGGTGACGTGCAGACATGCTTATTTGTATGGCACGCACCTACTTAATGTTTGATAGTTACGGAGATAGACAGAGACGGTTTGATATAAGGATGAGAAGTGGAAGGAGGGTGAGAGGTGGATACAGAGGGGGTGATACACGGCAATAAAGAAGAAGGGGGGCGTCAATGGAAGGAGAGAAAGAAAGAGAGCGAGAGAGAGAGAGAGAGAATACATGACATATATCATACATGATACCAAGATCTGACCTACTGACATTTTTGCATTTTTTTTGTCGATCACAGTACGCTTGTTATCCCGTTGTAGTACTTCTCTCGCTGTTTATAACAGCACAAGTGCGCTATTTTGTCTTCTAAGAATTTGTGTGGTGTTCTGCGTTTTATAAAGAATGTCTTTCATTTACAACTCGCTTAAATGTTTACTGAACTCATCAAACGGAATTTCCCTTGGAGTAGCTGCAGTTGTGATATTAATTGTAATCGTTTATGAATTAAAGCTGAGTCGAAGTCGACGTTTGCAGAACAAAAAACGCCTCTCCGAACAACAGAGATACAATGTATCTCGTGACAAAGGTAAATTATATTCGTCGTTTTCCTCCTTTCATATAAAATGTGAATATGTGATTGCAATGCATTTCCGATTCGTTCCTACGACGAACATATTTCCCTAATGTGAAACCGATAGAATATTCTTTTACACGTTTCGGTCACATGACTGGGGTCATGCTGGAGCGCCGCCTTAAAGGGTTTTAGTCGAAGAAATCGACACAGGAGTTGTAAATTGTAAGCCTAGTATATATTCTATCGTTCGCTTTTGCAGAAACGCTAAGGTTACAGGAACATAAACACACCAACATCGGTTGTCAAGCGATGGAGTGGGAACAAGCACAGACACAAATACTTTGTAAGCCTAGTACTTATTCTATCGTTCACTTATGCCGAAACGCTAAGGTTACAGGAACATAAACACACCAACATCGGTTATCAAGCGATGAAGTGGGGACAAGCACAGACAAAAATACATAAACACACTCTACTTTATTGATTTTTAGAATAATGGGTTTCTTTTATAGTATATTCAATTGTTTCTGTATGGTGTGAATAACGCCTTACACTATTCAATTGCTTAATAGAAGTTTTTCTCTAAATTATATACATATATCATATATTGTGAAATTTGATTTAGAATTGCTAAATTGAATTTTTCCAAGTAAGTTTGGAATTATATTCCCTATTATTATTATTATATTATTATTATTATTATTATTATTATTATTATTATGTATTATCATTATTATTATTATTATTATTATATTATTATTATTATTATTATATTATTATTATATCATCATCATTATATATGTGCATATATATATATATATATAATATATATATATATATATATATATATATATATATATATATTGTTGTATTTCGGAATGGTCATTTTGCCAGTTTAGCCAATAAAAACACACGCACTATATATTTGGTGTTACTTTGATTCAGTGTTATTTACATTAATCTTAATCTTATTTCGGCCAGAGTTCTTTCGTCACACTGCTGTGACCGCATCAGTGGTCCTTTGCTTTCTTTTTTCTTATTTGTGTGTCTCTCCTTACTAACCGTCAGCCATTTTGTATTTCTATTGTATGTGTCTTCATTTGCGCATGCGTATATCTCTATATGCGTCTATGTTTAGTTAGTGTGTATGTATGTTGGGGGGGATGCCTGTAATATTTGTATCTTCTGTTTATATACATCCATGTAATTTGTTTTTGTTTTTGTTTATTCTTTTTTTCTTTTTATTTTGTTCATGTTTACATCCACTTATTACTATTATTATCATTATTATTATTATTACGTGTGCTTGTTTGCTTGTATGCCTCCTCGTTCCGTTTTGAAGAACTCCATTATCAATACTTACGCACGTTGACTTATTGTCCAATCAGCCAATTGTCCATTCGGCGAATTATCTGTTGGCGAATTATCAGTCGGCGAATTATCTTTTGGCGAATTATCAGTCGGCGAACTGTCTGTCGACGAATTGTCTGCACGCGATTTAAAAATATCCTTCCACCAGCAACATCTCGTAAAAGTTGAAGGCGAAACATAATTTGCTGAGACCTAATTGCCTGTAAGACATCGGTTGTTGCGTCTTACACCGTACTCGTCAAAACACACCTAAACAATCTTTACCCGAATAATTGGTTTGCAGTTACAGAAAATTTGAACTTCTTAATCTCTACATAAACTTTAATAGATATATAACAAATCTTACATATTTGAGGCAGGGATGTACAGGCAAAGGAACTTTTCTTTTGAACGGCAGTTTTTAGCATAATTTCTAGGTAATTAAAAAATGTTAAACTTCGTATACTGGTAGAATGTGTTTATAAAACATCTTTTTCTCTTGGCTTTATTGAGAAAATTCTATAGTTTGCAAGGTATTTGTTGTTTTTTTCTTCAATTTCTGCAATTTCAACCAATCACTGAAGTCTATTAAGGTAAAAAACATTCTGTGCCGTATTAATATGACCCTCGTTTAAGAAACAGATTGGGTTTATTTAGGTTTGTGAAGAAAAAAAGATACCCTTCTCCCCACCCGTAACCTTAAAGCAGATTGAAATGCAATAGATCGATACTAGGGTCATAATTATGGGTGACAATTTCATATGACACCGCTAGAAACAACTGCCGTTCAAACCGAAAAGATCCTAGCCAAATCTAACAACTGCAGATAATTTTTGAGAAAAATGATAATGTGAATAGTCTTAATGTTAAATGTAACCACCGTGTTCGCTCATTGAGATCCAATTATCGAGCAACTATATCTCGTTTACAAAACAACTGAAAAATAACAGATAGCAAAATTGAAAAGATTTCCATAACTTGATATGGAAGACACTCATAATCCAAAAAATAATCTACTGGGATTCAAAGTAAACAACTGCCAAGTCCAACAAGCTTTCCTGTTTTTCTCTATCATCGAAAAGAGGCATTTGCACTTGAAATAATGCTTTACGAAATGATTGAAGTGAATGATAAACCATTGTTATATATATTGAATATGGGAATCCTGCTGCTTGTATGCATATATGCGTATGTGTATACATTCATAAATACATACATACGTTCAACCATATATATATACATGCAACCATACATATACATACACATATATATATATATTCTTTTATTTTTCTCTTATAAGTATCAGCACTAAGGCTGTGGACACGGTGGAGCACTACCCACGTAATCACTTTTTCAATGAGCAATCGTATGCGATTGGCTTTTGAAGAAGGAGGGAGTTCTCCACTGCTTCCCTCATATGTTATATAATATATATATATATATATATATATATATATATATATATATATATATATATATATACATATATATATATATATTATATATATTTATATGTGTATATATATATATGTATGTATATATATATGTGTGTCTATATATATACATATATATATATAATATATATGTATATATATAGGTGTACATATATATATATTATATATATATATATATATATATATATATATATATAATATATATGTATGTATGTGTATGTATGTATGTGTATGTATATAAATTTAATACAAGGAAAAATACAAGCAATTTTCCACTGGTTTTTCAGTAATTACACAATATGGCAAGGAAGATTTTCACAACCTAAAAGGGTTTTATATTCAATATACAACAATTAAATGAAAATGAAAATTTATAATTCACATATTTTAAATATAGTTTATTAAAATAATATTATATTACACTTAATATCATATACTATAATAAGACTAAAAATTAAAATATTAATCCTACAAATTGTTTCGATGCATACCCAACAATGAATTTATAAAAATGTCGTATGTTGGGATATGAATATCCTCAGGGTAATATTTGACATAATTAGATACAATTTTATCTAAAAAATGTTTAATCCTAGAACAGAGTGCATTAAATATGATTGTAAGCGTGAGCATAAATAATTTAAGAATATAATAAAAAATATAAATAAATAATTCAAATAGATAAAATAAATAGAAACTAGTATAACTATCATAAACAGTCTTGTCTACTTTTAATAATCCTAAATCTAAAAATATTTCATCACTATAAAGGAAATAGTTTATTCTTGTACTGAATTTATTTTATAAATTACTTGAGTAATTATACTAGTGTTTTTTGCTGGTAAAACGTAGAAATCACAGATTGACATATGTTTAAAAAACATTCCTATACAACCGAGGAAGGGTTATATTAAGGACCTAATTAGTAAAAACTACTGAATTTATCCATAGAATCCGATGGAAAGCATTGTACTATGATAAAGAAGTCGAACGGATAATTAACCTTCATAACGAAGAAATTGAACTTTTTAAAATGAACTTGAAGACTATGAAATTTCCACCAGCAAACCGCCATTTGAATCCTTTGATAATGATTTACGATCTGTTGTTAAAAATATTTAATCCGTTGAGTATCTCCCTAGGGGAATGAACACTTAAAGGATCTGAAATATTTGGTATGTGACCTTAAAAGAAAAAATGGGATTATTGCGCAATCTGATAAAACTGGAAACATATAATATGGATATATTTGAATATCATGTATTAATGAAGAGTGAAATTACTAGTAATTATAAAGTAGTAAGTAAAAATGTTTTAAGCTCCATTAACTTGGAAGCTAATAAAATTATGAATGATTCTAATTTTGATGATAGAGCAGAACCATCTGTGACTATGCAACCTCGCTTCACTTTAAAATATCACAAGGAGAATTTGTTTTCTAACACTAAAATTAGGTTAATTTTCCCAGGCCGATCTGATCTAGGTAGATTAAGTAAAAATATTTTAGATAAAGTATATAGATGCACTTAAGAAAAAAATTGAACTTTGGTCTAATACGAAGCTATTTATTGGTTTGATAATAAAAATACAAGTAACTTTATACAGTAAATTTATAGGTGCAGGAGTGGCTGTGTGGTAAGTAGCTTGCTTACCAACCACATGGTTCCGGGTTCAGTCCCACTGCGTGGCACCTTGGGCAATTGTCTTCTACTATAGCCTTCTACTATGGGATCAGGTGATTCTGCCCAAGTTACTAATATTATAGGCATATACTTTTTCTTTCATTTAAGTAGTGAATATCCAGAAATTAAAAGTGGACTGTATATTTTAATCTGATCTATCAAATTTATTGTACATTCTCTCTTACTGGGAATAGGTATATCCTTCAATGATGAGTTCCAGTCTATTTGTTCAAGCATACA
This sequence comes from Octopus sinensis, assembly GCF_006345805.1. Taxonomy (NCBI): domain Eukaryota; kingdom Metazoa; phylum Mollusca; class Cephalopoda; order Octopoda; family Octopodidae; genus Octopus; species Octopus sinensis. The sequence continues at coordinate 23,396,456 of NC_043020.1, forward strand.
TTTATATGGGTGATATCGTGAACTCAATTTTCCTGTGTTCTTTATATACAATGTAATCGACATGTTTTGATGTAATTGAATTTTGAAAACAATTTTTAGGAACCGACTGATTAATAAGTTTAAATTACTATTTAAATTACTAAATTACTCAACTTGATTTCGAGCCGGGTCGTCTGCTGCTGGAGAGGACCGATCAGGTAAAGGACCTAGGTATCTTGGTGGATTCCTCCTTTTCGCCTTCGGCCCAGTGCGTCCATGCTGCCAACAAAGCACGCGGAATTCTGTTTTTGATTCGACGGTCATTCGGAATGCTCACAACAGCCATATTCCTACCACTCTATGTTGGAGTATGGGATTCATGCCTCTTCTCCTTATCTCCTCAAAGACATACAGCATCACGAAATAGTCCAGAGGCTGGCTACCCGCATGGTTCATGGTCTCAAAAATTTGTCCTACGAAGAAAGGCTGAGGACGCTCGACCTTTATTCTCTTGAAAAACGCCGCCGCCGTGGTGATCTCATTCTCGCCCACAACATCATAAGAGGGAAGTGCAACCTCTCGAAGGAGCTGTTCTTCACTCCTGCTCCAGAGATCGGCTGCGGGGTCATCTCAATCGAAGGAGAGGAGCTTTCTCCGTCCGGGTTGCGGATCCGTGGAACAAGCTGCCAGACGAGATGGTGAAGATGCCGACGACCGCTTTGTCAAAGCCTCCCTTGACCTCAAGTGGCCTGAACTCTTTACATGAACACCACCCTGTACTTAACTCCATGTCCCCCTACATGGCCTTGCTATTTGCTTTTGAGCCAAATTAACTAACTAACTAACTAACTATATTGATGTGGATATTTACAGTATTTCAGTGAATTACTAAATAAATTAAGTATCATATCATATATTATATAAAATTTGATTGTCTAGTATTGGATTAAAATTTACAAATACCGTAATGTATTTATGTTATGTATAAAACTATATTAGTATATTTGTAATTTAATTAAAGTTATAAAGTTATAAGTAAATTAAATTAAATTATTTTATTTTATCTTAAATGGCTATAATCATTTAAATTAAATTTAATAATGATAGCAATAACATACAAATAGATTTATAATAGATTCCATAGAGATTAAAGACATTTGTTACGTCTTATTATATACTTCCGGTTCTGTTTTTTTCTCGAAAGCATGAATTATAACTTTATAAACAATGATGATATTTTCCTCTGAAACACTAAGTAAATTTCTGTTTTGTTACTTATTTCTTTATCTATAATGACTATATTAGTACCTAAAAGAAGATTATGCTAATTCTTAAATATTCTTATATATAGGCGCAGGAGTGGATGTGTGGTAGGTAGCTTGTTTACCAACCACATGATTCCGGGTTCAGTCCCACTGCGTGGCACCTTGGACAAGTGTCTTCTACTATGGCCTCAGGCCGACCAAAGCCTTGTGAATGGATTTGCTAGACGGAAACTGAAAAGAAGCCCGTCGTATATATGTATATACATGTGTGAGTGTTCGTGTGTGTGTTTGTGTGTCTATGTTTGTCCCCCCACATCGCCTGACAACCGATATTGGTGTGTTTACATCCCCATTGCTTAGCGGTTCAGCAAAAGAGACCGATAGGATAAGTACTAGGCTTACAAAGAATAAGTCCTGGGGTCGATTTGTTCGACTAAAGGTGGTGCTCCAGCATGGCCGCAGTCAAATGACTGAAACAAGTAAAGATATAAAGACAAGAAGATATATATATATACGAGCAAAACGCACCCACACCCACCCCACGTCCAATGGACGGCGCTGAGTTGTCAAATATTTAAAGCAAATTTTCTGAAAACAACTTTGAGATAACAGCAAAACTAGAAATAAAGATAGACTTTTTCTATTCCAAGAAAAACGATTTTACAAGTGCACGTTCCCACGGCTTTATCGATCGTAGTTTCACTTGGAAACGATTTTTGAAATTTTTTCAGGACTTGTACCCGCCCTGATACCGTCGGTACCTACATATCAAATTTGAGCGCAATCGGAGGATGCCCGAGATACTAGAAGTCACACACAGAGACAGACGGGTTATATATATATAAATATATATATATATATATCACGTGATCACGTGACCGACTAGACCATCAGATGTTGCTACACATCGCTGGTCACAATGCCTTTGCATTGTTTTAGCCTTCGAATGACGCCACTCCGATGGCTAAGCGAGCAGGCCAACAGAAGAAAGAGTGGGAGAAAGAGTGGTGAAAGAGTACAGCAGGGATCACCACCCCATGCCGGAGCCTCGTGGAGCTTTTAGTTGTTTTCGCTCAATAAACACACACAATGCCCGATCTGCGAATCGAAATCGCCATCCTACGACCGCAAGTCCGCTGCCCTAACCACTGGGCCATTGCGCCTCTCTCTCTCTCTCTCTCTCCCTCCCTCTCTCTCTCTCTCACTCTCTCTCTCTCTATCTATATATATATATGTATATGTATATATATATATAACGGGAAGCTTTATGAAAATAAACAAAAGACGAAGGCAGGTGGAAAACAAATATATATATTTAAAATTATGCATATACTTATATTTATCGTAGACGCTATAAAACTTATATTGTGTATATCCGGTTCTTCTGATCTGTCAAAATTACATGTCTATAAAAACTATACGTGTGATTGCTTGTATAATTGTAAGGGCAGGGGCAGCGTCAGGGTCTGTATTAGGTGAGGCAGGACGAGGGTTGGTGTCGGCGGGGATAGAGTGGGGTGAAGTGGGAAAGGGTATGGGCAGGATAAGGTTATCATCAGTGAGTTCTCTCCCGCTTGCGATACATATTGGTATGGAAGAAACGTCTTCCTGGGGTTAAAACGGCAGTACAATTATCTCTTTGAGAACAACCACTATAAAGAGGTGATAACCACTATCCGATAGAAAGATAGATAGATAGATAGATAGATAGATAGATAGATAGATAGATAGATAGATAGATAGATAGATAGATAGATAGATGGATGGATGGATAGATAGATAGATAGATAGATAGATAGATAGATAGATAGATAGATAGATAGATAGATAGATAGATAGATAGATAGATAGATAGATAGATAGAGGAGAGAGAGAGAGAAAAGAATAAAAGGAGAACAGAGGTAAGTATTTCACAATGCAGAATTTAAAAAGATCCAAAACATTTTATAACAATTGCAGCGTGGAAGGTGTTTGTAAGCCGTTTAAGAAACACACAAAAGCCGTTCGATTCACTTCAACATTTAAGTTTAATTTGTCAAAATATTTTCGTCGCTAAAATCCGCGCACGGATTTTTGTCAGTGAACAGGTCGCGGTCTTAAAGCGACGAAAATATTTTGACAAATTAAACTTAAATGTTGAAGTGAATCGAACGGCTTTTGGGTGTTTCTTAAATGACTTACAAACACCTTCCACGCTGCAATTGTTTTCGTTCCAGCACACGATCTCAGATCAAATCACTTGCTATGCGAGTACATCTCCGTAAAAAACATTTTATACTTTGGACACAAAGGCCTACCTTTGCGTTTGAAATATAAACGCTTTGTTTTAAACTTTCTGCATTGTTTGATGCTTTCCTTATTTCTTGTGTGTGGGTGTGGGTTGGTGTATTAATTACTTTAATTGTTGCAACATGAAATCGTAATTAAAATTACATAGTTAGACATTAAAATATCACACCTCGAATTAGCTGTAATTTTGGCGGCGGTATACTTCGGTGAAGACCGTAATATTCCGCCGCACTCATAGTGGAAGCTGGAGAGAGTAAAATGAAGAAGAAACCTTTCTATCACAGACAGACAGATTAGCATCTTGTCGTGACTAAACAACTGTATCATCACAAGTTTGTAGTAATATAACTTCAGAGAAATGTACTAAAGGTGTGTAATCGTATTATGTTGAAGTAGAGTTTCTTTATATGAATAAGAAATATTTTATGGATACAAGTGTAAATGAACAAGGTAGATAACGGTATCTAGTTCATTGCATTGGTACATATTGAATATGACGGACTTCAGTCTTATTATCCACTTGCAGAAGATATTAAAATCGCAAAAAGCCGTCCATGTATGTTTTATCGATATCCACCGCCTGTAATAAGTAGCTGCAACAACAAAAAAACCACCATCTACTACAAAAACAACATGAACAGCAGCAACACCAACAGCAGCAATATCGATAACAACAATAATAACATGAACATCGCCAACAACAACAACAATTACAACTATTTCAGCAATTTCAACAATAGCAGCTACAAGGTCCTCTAAGCCACCAGACTACATTTTCTTTTACGTTAACTACAACTGCTACTACTACTACTACTATACTACTACTACTACTACTACTACTACTACTTCTACTACTACTACTACTTCTTCTTCTTCTTCTTCTCCTCCTCCTCCTTCTTCTTCTACTTCTTCTTCTTCTTCTCTTCCTTCTCCTTCTTCTTCTGCTGCTGCTTCTTCTTCTTCGTCGTCTTCTTTTTCTACTCCTTCTTCTTCACCTTCTTCTTCACCTTCTTCTTCTTCTTCTTCTTCTTCTTCTTCTCCTTCTTCTTCTTCTTCCTCTTCTTTTCCTTCTCCTTCTTCTTCTTCTTCTTCTTTTCTTTCTTCTTCTTCTTCTTCTTCTTCTTCTTCTTCTTCTCCTTTTTCTTCTACTTCTTCTACAACTGATTTCACTTCTCTCACTGACTTAACTCATCAACACCCCTCTATCTCTGTCTTTAACCAATCTCAAACACTAATTTATTTATTTCCTTGCCCACCACACCATTTCTCAACGTCAACACTACCAAATTCAACTAACTTCATTACTGCTTCTTCTACCAGTGTCCAACCTCAACCGTACCTTCTTCCTCCCACTCCAGCCTCCACTGCCCAATTCCATCGAAGTCAAATAAATTTAAACTTAAACCTCTTTACAATCCACTGTCCCTTAAAAAATTCACTCAGCTAAAACGAAATTTTAAAAATATGTAAATATGCCTCCATTTTTTTTTACGCACGTGACTATGCACATATCGCGACTGTAATTTCCTTCATCGAACAAGGAGACGACATCTAATCAATGATCAAAAAACAAAATTCCTACCAAAGCGCAGGAGTGGCTGTGTGGTAGGTAGCTTGCTAACCAACCACATGGCTCCTGGTTCAGTCCTACTGCATGGAATCTTGGGCAAATGTCTACTACTATAGCCACGGGCCAACAAAAGCCATGTCAGTGAATTTGGTAGACGGAAACGGAAAGAATCTCGTCGTATATATATATATATATATATATACGCGCGCACATACACACACCACACATATATACTCTTTTACTTGTTTCAGACTGTGGCCATGCTGGAGCACGGCCTTTAGTCGAGCAAATCGACCTCAGGACTTATTCTTTGTAAGCCTAGTACTTATTATATTGGTCTCTTTTGCCGAACCGCTAAATTATGGTGACGTAAACACACCAGCATCGGTTGTCGAGTGATGCTGGGGGGACAAACACAGAGACACAAACACATACACACACATACATATATACGACGGGCTTCTTTCAGTTTCCGTCTACCAAATCCACTCACAAGGCTTTGGTCGGCCCGAGGCTATAGTAGAAGACACTTGCCCAAGGTGCCACGCAGTGGGAATGAAACCGGAACTATGTGGTTGGTATGCAAACTACTTACCACACAGCCACTCCTGTGAATCATAGATCAACGTCCAAAATCCCGATGGTGCTTCAGCAGAATCGCAGTTGCATACCTGAAGCGAATAAAAGAATGAAAGAATAAAAAAATACAGTAAATCCTCGCCTTATCGCGGTTCACCTATCGCGGTTTATGATTTAAGCTAACGTCGATTCCCCCGTGGTGTTGTTTTGCATTTACAATAAAATACATATATACAAGTTATAAAAATAATTTAAAAACATACAGTGCTATATCTGCTTCGCGGATTTTCACCCGCGATAGTCGAGGGATAACTGTATGTGTGTGTGTGTGTGTGTGTGTGTGTGTGTGTGTGTGTGTGTGTGTGTATGGATGCATGTATGTATGTATGTATGTATGTATGTATGTATAGGCGTCCGGTCTGGGAATCGAAACCGCGATCCTACGACCGCGAGTCCGCTGCCCTAACCACTGGGCCATTGCGCCTCATATATATATATATATACATACATACATACATACATACATACATACATACATACATACATACATACATACATACATACATATACGTATATTCAGTTATCTACCGGATAGAATCGGGCATGATGCCATATGGATATTTTCTTTTAATCCTCCTGAAAAATATATGAAACTGCTTGAATATTACCATACAATGTTCTCGGCAAAACAGCCGTCCCATTAAACTTTAAACCTGAATATACCTTCTATAAGATGAATGGCATTTGATGACGTCAGAAACAAATTCACCACCTGCAGACGACATATGCACACGGTTCTATGAAACAAGTTTATGTGATAAAGATTAAACGCAGCTATTAAATCCAGGTATTTTATATATTTATCTCACACGCAAGAGAAGTGCTCTACACTGAACCAACCAATTTCTAGAGCTGATTGTAATATATATATATATATATGCAACCATATTGGATCATCCCGTAAATAATGCGGTTTTTTTATACTTCGATTTTTTTCAAAATTAAGAAAAAATATTTTTTCTTTAATCTAAATATACTCTCCTTCATTAGAAATATTGAATTTCTAAACGTCTCAAAGAGACATGAACGGTGGTGGAGCGATAGAGTGGTTGTATACTGTCAACATAATGTGACAGTCCCGTAAGGGAATTACCTCACCGCTGTTTAGCTCTAGGAAGCACCGACGTTTCCTGTCAGCTTTTTCTACAATACTCTTCCATCTACCTGCATTTTTGTGTATTTCATTACATTTTTGTTTTGTAGGTCCTTCTTTATACCAAATCCATCCTCCTTAATGATTGCATATAGAGTCAGATCGGCTGCTTTTGCAAGTTTTTTTTTTTTGCACACGTCACACCATTTCCTTGTTAAACATGTAGCGACCGGTTTTGCATAAACTGGGAGAGTTATGTAACTAGTAATGTATTCAGTCAGTAAGAACCTGCAAATAATGTGTATTCGATAAATTTAATCGCAGAAAATGCTGTAGAAAATGATTCATTTAGTTCGTTGTTTCCTAACAGTAAGGTTAGTGGAGGCACATGGCCTAATGGTGAGAGCAGCGGACTGGCGGTCGGCGGATCGTGGGTTCGATTCTCAGACCGAGTGATGTGTGTGTTTATGAGCGAAACACCTAAGCTACACATGGCTCCGGCAACAGGTAATGACGAACTTATACTAACTCTTTCGCCACAACTTTCTCTCACTCTTTCCTCCTGCATCTTGCAGCTCACCTGACGCGGGACCAGCGTCCCGTGAAGGTGGGGAACCTATGCGCCAAGGAAACCGGGTAACCGGCCTTACAATAAGGTTAGTGTTAGATCCCTCCATCTTGATTTAGATTACGTTACAGGATGCGAAGACAAAACCGAGATGTTTCACCTATCTTAGCTGTACATTTACCACCTGTTTTAATTGAACATGTACGGAATATCTTTATGGCCCAAATTGCTTACAATAAATAACCGTCAATTCTTGAAATCCTATTCTACGATATAAAAAAAGACGGGGGTATTTGATCAGATATATTAGTAAAAATCATTTAATCAAAGATATATTCGATCAGGGAGCTTTGAGATCAAACAATATGAATAGAAACCAGTAAGGTAATCTAAATGTAATACCTCGATCTGTTAATACTAGCAACGATATTTAAATTAAATTCAGCCGCCCTAATGATTTGTGGTTCCATCGAGATGGTAGGTCTCCAGATGGATTCAAATTTCGTCATTGGAAACATTTGGCTCTACTGAGTCTACTCATCACATATATTGTTGAGAATATAATGTATTTCCTCATTTCATATGAGGTATATAATCGTAAACACTACTGTAAAAATGGGTCCTATTCCTTTTGTTATTGAATATTTTCCTTCTTCCAATCTTTATATTTAACCTGTGAGGGTTTTACTTCTATCATTTCTGTGCTGCACATGTAGTTGGGACACTAGCGGCGTAGAGCAAACTCATCATGGAGAAAATATGGTCTTGCTGACGTGTTGCATTATTTAGAATATATTTGTCGCTATAAGTCAATCACTGACAACCGATATATCAGTATATAGGTTTGTATTTATGAAAATTTTAAATGAGAATGGCTATAAATCTTGTTATGAAACAAAGCTGAAAAGGAACCAACTGTGCGATCTGATAAAAATGTGACAATCACTTTCATTTTGCAGATGGAACATAAATAACATCCTACGGCTTTTAGACATAATAAGATTTGACCACTTTCCCTGAATTCCAGATATTACGAAAATGGCTTCCTTATTCGGTAATTTTCTGCTACAGTCTTCTTCATAAACATTGACAATTACCATTAACTTGAGATATCGCAAACCCTCTGCCATATAGGTCCATTTTCTAAATCAACCAGCAACAAATATCTTCTCTTGTTGTTTTGTGAAATTTATTGTGTCAGCCCTCTGTCGGTTTTTAGTTCTAGTTTCATCTATCGATGACCTTATATGGGTGCATGTATGACTGAGGGGTTTAGAAGCTCGTTTGGCAACTGCATGATTTCTGGTTCAGTTCCACCGCACGGCACCTTGAGCGGGTGTCTTCTACAATAATCCCTGGCTGTTGACTAATGCCTTGGGAGTAAACTTGATAAACGGAGACTAAAGAAAACCCGTCTTAAATATACAGGTATATATGTGTGTGTGTGCTTGTGGGTGTGTTTGTGTGTGAGTGTGTGTGTGTGTTTGTGTGTGTGTGCGTGTTTGTGTGTGTGTGTGCGTGTTTGTGTGTGTGTGTGTGTGTGGTGTGTGTGTGTGCTCCTGTGTTTCCCAAGCCGCTTGAAAACCGGTGCTCTTTTTCCTTACGTGGACGTAACGTAGCGGTTCGGGAAAAGGCGGTGGTCCAACATGGCCACAGTCAAATGACTGAAACAAGTAAAAGAGTAAAAGAATAAAGCCCACATCTCAGTTGGGAATTGTAAATGCAGGTCCATTACCACAATCAGATGTTCACATATATACAGTGTTTGTAGATATCAAGATTTCAGAATCCTTTATTTACTCTTATTTACTCGGCAATTATGTTTGAATTATAATTACATGCTCTAAACTGATACCACATATTTTTATAATTCATTTTCTCTCTCTGATATATATATATATATATATATATATATATATATATATATATATAAGAATTTTTTGCGTAATAAGATAAAAAAAAACAAGGCTGTGTAGATATTAGAGCATTTATAGATAGAAGGTCTTACAGCTGTTTCTAGGATATTTATTAATAATATCCCTTCATCAGAGACGGTGTGGGAGGATAGTTAAGTCATAGTTAGTTTAGATGTGATACAAAATAGAGAGTGAGGTGGAGGAAAGAAAATAGATGCAAGATATGCATGGGTATTGAAGTTGTAAATCCATTTTTTAGGCATAATGGTATATATGCAATATTCCAATATCCTTTGAGTAAAGTCCAAAAAGTCCAACAGAGTTTAAAATGAGTCCATCCAAATATAGAGTTTATAAGCAATGTAAGATTCCCATATGAGTGAGATCCAGCAGATTTTTAAACTTGGTCATTCCCATCCGCTCAATGATGAACCACTTACAGCCATTATTAGCTAGGCTGCTACAACACCACCTCTGTTTTGGTTGTAGTTCAATCTGGAGTTTTAGTGGCAGACCAGCCCCAGCACATATAGTACATAGTGTTACGTTATGTCATTCAGCGGAATTTTTTAAATGGACTTTATCTGCAAAATCTTGAAGGTGTCAGATTTGTTTATAGTTTGCATGAACCAGTCTTTTCAAAAATAATTGGGAAAATTCCAGGACCCGGTTAACTGCGATAAAACTACATCGATGACACCCCACATCGCTGGTACTCCACCCGCATTTATTCATTATAATTATCGTAGCATTTTTGGAGTAAACTTTCAAATTTTCCGGTTTAATGTTTGGCACAGGCGAACTGGCAAAATATTCGGCACAAGCAAACACGCCGGACAAATTGCTTAGTATCATGTGTTCTGACTTCACGTTATGAGTTCAATTTGTACAAATCGATTTTGTCTTTCATCCTTTCGGGATCGATAAAATATATACCAGTTGAACCGGGGGAAGAAATTGTGATTAGCTAGCCTCTTCCCTCTAAATTTCAGGCCCCGGGCCTTTAATACAATGAAATATATAAGAAACTGCAGAACAATCCTCTCAATTTTGCTGCTTCATGTTTAGCACGTTTGTAAACGAGACTTCATACATTTTTGACCAGCGAATATATATTGGATTTTTCTAACTCCAACATAATTGATAATGAACGTCTGTTTGTGTTGGGAATCTGCAATTACTTTGTTGTTTGCTGGAACCTTTTGGAAAAGGACAAAGCAATTACCCCTTCGTTTATAATGCATGATGGCACATACAATGAAGAATACACTTCCTGCCACTTTTCTATGAATTGTTCGGAATTGGTAACATATTCTGGGAAAACATTGATTAAAATTACGGAGATGTACTTGCATAGCAAGTGATTTGATCTGAGATCGTGTGCTGGAACGAAAACAATTGCAGCGTGGAAGGTGTTTGTAAGTCATTTAAGAAACACACAAAAGCCGTTCGAATCACTTCAACATTTAAGTTTAATTTGTCAAAATATTTTCGTCGCTTTAAGACCGCGACCTGTTCGCGGACAAAAATCCGTGCTGCATCTCAAAATATTTGGGAAAATTCCAGGATCCGGTTAATTGCGATAAAACTACATCGAGTTGACGAATGTAGCACATATTTCAGGAAAACGGTAAACGTCGAAGTGTTTCGTCTGTTGAAAATAAGATGGCTATTATAACATGAGTCTGCTTCCGGTGTCATCATTAGGAATATTGATGTATAAAAAGAAAAACAGCAAAGACTGTATTGTATGTAACTTTTGTTATTTCTTTAACTTGTTTAAAATCACAGGATTGCGGACACGCTGGGGTAACATCTTCAAGGGACCACGTGTTTTCAAAGCAAGTTTTTTTAATCACGTATTCATTCTTTAAATTATGTCTAAATTTACTCTCTTTTACTCTTTACTCTTTTACTTGTTTCAGTCATTTGACTGTGGCCATGCTGGAGCACCGCCTTTAGTCGAGCAAATCGACACCAGGACTTATTCTTTGTAGGCCTAATATTTATTCTGTCGGTCTCTTTTGCCGAACCGCTAAGTTACGGTGACGTAAACGCACCAGCATCGGTTGTCAAGCGATGTTGGGGGAAGGGGCAAAAACAGACACACAAAGATACACACCACACACACACACACACATATATATATATACATATATACGACGGGCTTCTTTCAGTTTCCGTCAATCACATCCACTCACAAGGCTTTGGTCGGCCCGTGGCTAGAGTAGAAGACACTTGCCCAAGATGACACTCAGTGGGAATGAACCCGGAACCATGTGGTTCGCAAGCAAAAGACACCGATAGAATAAATACTAGGCTGATGAAGAATAAGTTCTGTGGTCGATTTGTTCGACTAAGGGCGGTACTCCAGCATGGCCGCCGTCAAATGACTGAAACAGGTAAAAGAATAAAAGAGTAAAAATGTATATATTAGAAACAAACATACATACCAGTTGGTGGTATACTGATAGCAAAACCGAGCTGTATTTGTTTGTTTCAGTTTATACAGAACAGTGAAGTCCGTAAACACCTGTTCTCAGTTGTTCTAGAATTTCGTGGTCACATCTTCAGGATGTGGTTATGTTGATGTTGGTTTACATGTGACAGCTGAAATTTGAATTTTCGACTGATAGATTGAACATTATCAATCAGTTATTTGGAAATGGTAATTGTTGTGGAATTTTTGGTTTACCTAAATACTGTATTACGAATATTGTTTCTACTAATCTGTCATTTTTTTTGGGGGGGGGAGTAGGGGAATTTCGTTGATTTCAGTTGCATTTTCCATTAACGTATTTTAATTTAAATTGTTTATAAATTTTTTAATGTAGTGCATGTCTCTAAATGGATGATAAACCGACAGAAGATTGTTGCACTTGTATAGCTAATCCAACGCAGCTCGCACAACATTAAGTAATCCTCCTTCAAGTCCATTAGATCTTAACAATTTTCTAATTCGACTCTTTTAAATTTTGGCATCATTTATTAGGGGAGAATTTTCTTCAAGCATTTAAATTCAATTTGCGGTATGGAGATAATTTTCATAATGACATTTGTAGTTCTTTGCTGAACGGGTAGAGAAAGAACGAACTCTTTCTCAGAGTCAACGTTCGAATCAAAATCTTTTTTGCCTGAAAGAAAAAGCTGCGTTTTGAAAATTTTGTAAACTCAGTTTGTTTTACTATTCGTAGCCACTGCTCTGACATGAAGCCTCTGTTATGACAAATACGCTGAAGGAATTCTCTAACCATTGTATTTAATAAAATATCCTGTGTGGAAAGTCTGGCTGCATACACGTTAGTATATGTCAGGTGCATACAATTGACAACACAGTTAATTAAGATTTACTCAGTGAGTTCTACTCAACACATGTTTACACGTGGAATTAGCAGAATCATTATTAACTTTAGTTTTGGCCGATAAAGTTGAACTGAAAAACCTTACAACGAGGCATGAATTGCACGAAGCCGACTTGCAGTCTTGGGAAGAGCTATCTGAGCGGAAAATTCGTGGATGTATTCAACATCAAACTCGTGTTCGGCGTCAAATAGTTGACTGTCGCGGTGGTAACAGATTCATGTGATAAATTTTTTGTATATTTTTGTTTCATAATATATATTTTTTCGGATGCAGCCAGACTTTTCACACAGAGGGTACAAGAAGTCCTGTGTCTTTTTTTTATTGTTTTGTCCATTTATATTTATTCATTTATTTATTTATTTAGTATTCGACTAAACAAAATATTCAAAATGAAAAAGAACTCAAACACGAGAATTCCTTCTTCATGTTGCAGCGGAAAATAATTCTGAAGACATATATGACGAAACAATAGCAGATGATCACGATGCGAAGATTTTGGTTCCTGTTGAAGATCTCGTCCCGCAGATGCCGTTCAGCCCGGAGATTTATTCAGAGGAGGAAATGCTGAAGAAATCAAAGAACTTTTACCAAACAATGAATGCCAGAAGAAGTTGTCGATTCATCTCTTCAAAACCTGTACCCATCGAAATTATCAACAACATTATTCTCACTGCAGGTTCGACACCATTTCTTTTATATATTTTTTCGTATAAATTTTTTTCCTTTAAAAAAAACCTAAAGTATATATTTCTTTACTACCCACAAGGAGCTAAACACAGAGGGGACAAACAAGGACAGACAAAAGGATTAAGTCAATTACATCGACCCCAGTGCGTAACTGGTACTTATTTTATCGACCCCGAAAGGATGAAAGGCAAAGTCCACCTAAAAACATAAAGTATATATTATGAAAGGCGTATGCATAGCTTTGTGGTTAAGAAGCTCTCGTTGCAACCACATGGTTTCAGGTTCAGTCTCACTGCGCCGCAACTTGGACGCTCAGAGCCGGCCAATACCTTGTGCGTTAATTTTGAAGGCGGATAGTGAGTGCATGTATGTGTGTATGTGCATGTGTGTGTTTGTGTGTTTGCGTGTGTGTGTGTGTGTGTGTGTGCGTGTGTGTGTGTGTGATGCTGATAACAAGGCAAGATTAGAAACAAATAATGTTGAGAACAAAACAAGTTAGAAAATAAATAATGCTGATAACAAAAGAAGTTCAGAAATATCGCTGATAACAAAACGAGTTTAAAAACAAAAATGTTGATAATACGGCAAGATCAGTACTAAATAATGTCGATAACAAACAAGTACGGAAACCTATAATGTTGACAACAAGACGGGTTCGGGAATAAAAATGTTGAATAAAAGACAAGTTCAGAAATCAAGTGAGATGACAGAACTTGAACAGTAAATATTTTCTGAATGGATCAAGTGACATTTCTAAGAATCACGGTAGTGAAAAGAAAATTTACAAAATAATCTACAAGGTAAAATCAGCCCTTAAATCCATCATAAATGAAAACGAACTATAAGTCACATTCAAAAATGGTGTACCGTATGCTGCTATAACTATAGTTTACGTATCGAAGCGACCATTTGTACCGTATATATAGAGACCATCCAAAGACAATCGGCCACATAATTTCTGGGTGCTGCATTCCTGCAGCCATTGCACCCACCGCTGCAACCACTTCAGCATACACCTACCCCGGTACCGGTACACGTCTGACCATACATTCATCCATACACTCTGTTTACTTGGAATAACCAGATTAATGTCCTAAAACATGGAAGCAACCATTTGTGCCGTATATGCAGAGACCATCCAAAAACACTCGACCACATAATTTCTGGATACAGCATTCCTGCAGCCATTACACCCAACGCTTCAACCACTTCAGTATACATCTACCCCGGTACACCTCTGACCATACATTCATCCATACACTCTGTTTACTATACATCAATTTCTGCACCTTCTTCTCCATACATTTCCCACTGCCCCTACTTCACATTCCATCCGTATATATATTCTCTTCAGCTTACATGAACGATTGTGACCACTCCCATCGCAGAACTATATCTATACTCGCAGACTAATCCATAGAAACAGTCAATTGCAACAAAGCAATTACTGTCTTTAATAATGAGTCTCGAAAGTAATATATAAAATTAATATTGAAACAAATTCTCATGGACGCTCTCATATATAAGATTTTCGAGTGAAATAAAAATCTTTGTTAATCAGTTATGATGTGGAATTAAACGCAATGATTTGCTTCCAGCTAGCTTCAGAATAATTCTATAAATATATTACATATAAATTTTGTATATTAATTTCGCTATTCTGCACCCATTCAGAGAGTTTCTTGGTTTTCTTTACGTAGGTATGCTTGAAGAATAATACAACAATTGAAACAAAACAGAAATTGATCTAGAGAAAACTTCTTACATACTTAAGAAAGGTAGGCGTACCCACAATGCACACACATTTGTATAGATGTGTGTGTATGTGCAATTGTGAGCACTAAGAAGTACGCACCTTCGTAAGTTGGAAATGTGAATGTACGTCGTGTGGTGTGAATGAGTTTAAATATATATATATATATATATATATTATATATATATATATATATATATATATACGCGCACACACAACATATCTATACATATGCATATTTACATATAAACATATATATGATACATATACACGTATAATATATATACTTAAATATATATATATATATATATATGTACTTATGCATAAACAGACAAACCTAAAGATAGCTAAATAGATAAGTAGACAGCTAGCTATAATACAAATATAATTAAATATTTATTTGTGTGTGTGCGTGTATACGTGTATATATATATGTGTGTATGTATTAATGTGCATTTGTTGTTGTGTTTGTGTATGCGTGAATACATAAGGGATTAATAATAATTCCTTATTAGACATATGTAAACTCTTTTATGACTTTTTATTGAATCGCTTATTTATCCGCTAAGTGGATTCACTGATGTGTATATACATATATATGTATTTATTTATGTATGTATATGCGTATGTATCTATGTATGTATGTGTGTATGTATATTTGTCTGCGGTTGTGTGTTTGTCCCTGTGTATATGTATGCGTGTATTCATGCATATATATATTTCAGTAATTATGCATGTAGATGTGTTTTGATTCTAACAGCAACGATTATCATATATAAATGAATATTTGTTTATTTAAAAGAAGATGCAATTTCCTAATATCAAATATAATAAAATATGATAAAATATAATAACATTTCCTTCAATATGACTCCATAATTTCATGAAATATTCAACGTAAAATTCTCATAAACGATATCTAAATTGGAAATTAAACTTTGCAACATATTATTTCAAATATCTTCTGTTTCTTCTCGGTTAGACAAAAACGAGCGTTAATTTGCTTCTTCGTATATGAGTTTTCAGTTAATTAGCAACTATCACATGATATTATCTTGATATGCGAATATATTGCAATATGGCGGCATTCATTAAACAACGACCATGATAACGAACGGATTTTACGAGCTTCTTTTATTACTTTTCCTCTTTATCACGTTACTTGTTTCAGTCGTTTGAATGCGGTTATGCTGGAGCACTGCTTTGAAATGTTTTTGCCGAACAATTTGATCTCAAGATTAATATTTAGAGCCTAGTACTTATTCTATCGGTGTCGTTTGTATATATATGTCCCATCCTGTCCTGTTTACCTGTCCTATTGACTTTACATATATATATATATGTTTGCATGAGTGTGTGTGTGTGTGTGTGTGTGTGTGTGTGTGTGTGTGTGTGTGTGTGAGTGTGTGGGTGCGTTCAGGTAGACTTAGTTGTATTTGACCACTACAGGTTGCTATGTGTGCAGTTATAGTTAAGAAGTCATGTATATATGTGTAATGAAGTTTATCAGCGATATGAAGCGCACATATCAAATATTTATAATGGTATATAAGTGTATGAGATTGTGTGTGTAGCTATCTATCTATATATACATGTGTGTGTGTGTGTGTGTGTGTGTATACAGGGGTTGGACAAAATAATGGAAGCACCTACCATCGTAGCATCATAATTTTGAAATATCTATAAAACCGTCAAAAGCCTGTTTATTTTCTATATTTTTTGATTTATCATTAGTGTTGCTTAACTTAATATGTTTTGCTAAAATTGGTGTTTCTTTTCAAATATCATCAGGAAAAGTTAATTAAAATTCATTAAAATGACACATTATAGAACTTTCAAAGAGATCAAATTGTTGATGCTCGTATGGCTGGCGCTAACGAATATATATATATATATATATATTATATATATATATATATATATATATATACTTTTTATAATTATGAGTATAATTATAATTAGGGTTCAGCAAAAAGAATTTGCTTTGCCACATACCGAACTTTTCGAAATAGCAGCCAAATAACTTAGCTATTTCTTCTACTATACGAAGAATATCCCAGATAACGTATACCCAAAAACAATTCACGTAGGCATAGAGCAAAAACAACGAAAATGCACTCGGCATTTGATTGCTTGTGGGCGTGTTTCTAAGGTAGATAGATATGGAGATGCAAGAATTACATCTTCACTCTACCATTCCCTTCCTCAGCACAAGATTTCACGATTTTCAATTAGAGAGCATTGAAAAAATTGAACATACCTAGCTGATTCAAGTAACATCAGACAAACTATATCCAACATCCAGTGCCAACGAATTCAAAACATACGAATGAGGCTTCGTATTCTCCCTCACGCACCTACGTGTGTTGTCGAGCAACAACATTCCTACAGAAAAAAACTGTAGTTTATTATCAGGGAGAGAATTATATTATCCCTAAAAACTTTCAAGAAAATATACTCTTTACTCTTTACTCTTTTACTTATTTCAGTCATTTGACTGCAGCCATGCTGGAGCACCACCTTTAGTCGAGCAAATCGACTCCGGGACTTATTCTTTGTAAGCCCAGTACTTATTCTATCGTTCTCTTTTGCCGAACCGCTAAGTTACGGGGACGTAAACACACCAGCATCGGTTGTCAAGCAATGCTAGGGGGACAAACACAGGCACACAACCATATACACACACACTTATATATATATGCATATATACGACAGGCTTCTCTCAGTTTCCGTCTACCAAATCCACTCACAAGGCATTGGTCGGCCCGGGGCTATAGCAGAAGACACTTGCCCAAGATGCCACGCAGTGGGACTGAACCCGCGGTTGGTTAGCAAGCTACTTACCACACAGCCACTCCTGCGCCTGTATATATTATACAGTTATGATGACCATCCACCTTACCGGCGTCGAAATAATGATTTTACATTTACAATGTTGAATTAGATATTCGTCCAGTAGTACCATATTCTCCCTTCTTTTTAGTCAAATATGGAGGTCATTTTAATGTAGACATACGTGCGTCTATAAAATCAGTTGAATATTTTAGCAAATATATTCATAAAAGTGACAGTCAACATTTGTGGACAAACCAGTGTACGGCAAAGACACAAAGATGAAATTGAAAATTATATGAATGGCCCCTGTTAGAATCAAAACACATATACGTGAATGGCCCCTGTGCATCCTCATCAGAAGCAGTCTGGAGGATTTTAGGGTTTAAATTACATGACTCATATCCTGCAGTCTAACGGTTTACAATTCATTTACCCCAACAGCAATATATTTACCTTAATGACGATGACGATATTGAAGAGGTTATCCACACACATGGCAGGTTCATTCTCACTGAATGAATGCGAGTTAACCGGGAATCACCAGCTTTACTCTCTACCGCTTTCACTGAATTTTAGAGATGGAATAATTGTGAGAAATTGTGGCATCTCCGAAAAAAGAATATCCACTTTGTTTCAGCAGCAAGAGCGATACTATCTGAGAGCTTTACTATATCATATTCCCCAATCTACATACATTATTCGAAGATATGAAAACGGTGTAGTTGGCCATAGTTACAAAGACGCTGCAATGAAACTGAGCTTAGCACATGATGACCGTGAATACTATCGGACTAGGGTATCTTGCAAGTATTTCAGCTACTCCATATCAGATGAGAAGACTTTTCTATGCCATTCTTAATTACTGCATTCTATATGTATACTTACGTATATATATGAGATACAATGTAAAATACGCTATCTTAAAAATAGCGTGTTCGCGCATATATATATATATTGTTACGACACACAGGGTGGGACCTCCGCGATTCGAACTGTTACGGAAATCCTCACACACAGGCCCGTTCGATACAGCGAATAAGCTACGGAAACTCGTCGGAGAGAGGAGAGAGAGAGAGACACAACCGCAGCAAGGCAACAGAGACACAGAGAGGCAACCGAGAGAGACACCAAAAGAGGCAAGGCAACAGAGGCAACACTGGCTTACATTTAACAACTAGTTTATGCGACAATCAATGGTTACAACATCAAAGCATTTAAGGCAAACATTTAAAGGAGAACATGCACGTGACAACTCAATACATCATACAACAGATCAAAGCATAATAACAACAACAATTCAAGAGTACAATTCAAAGTTCACGTCCGGAGACAACAGTTCTATTTCAAATCACTTCAACAGATAACGTTCACAGTTCTTTTGCAAAACACATCACAGATAACGTCACATCAACAAGTCCTTTACTGTTCTTTTCACTGTTCAATACACCAATTCTTTTCACTGTCTCTTTACATCGTGACACGTATCAATACATAATCAAATACCTTAATTCCTAATTGAATCGCCAGTGTCCCATATTGCACCTCATCTCTCCGTACCGCCAATTCCTCTGTACATATTCCCTTCTGTGCCGCGAAGCTCTCGCATCCCAACTTGCTCCTAAAATTCCAACTCCTTGCCGACTTCCAAGATCCGTCTGTGTTCCTTGACGACCGACTACCAACTGCCCAAAACCTCACCTCCTTGTCCCGACTTCTACTCTCTCATCTCCTTCTGTCTCTACCGCTCATACCCTCTCTAACTGCCCTGGTCCCCTACTGCCTATCTCTATCGCCCCTCATCCTCTCTCACTGCCAATATCCTCTCCATCTGCTCTTAGATTCCTTACTCTATCTTTTTCTCACTACCAATATCCTCTCTATCTGCTTTCAGCCCTTACTCTGTCTTCCTCTTTCACATTCTCTCTGACCCCTTCTCGACCGGCACAAGGTCACAAGGTCCCTCCAAACCCCATTAATCTCCCAGTAAACAAAGGACTGTTACTATTCTTCCAGACGTGCCGGCGCCACCATTCCAAAGTGGGTCACCAAGAACTGCACTTAGCCAAACCGTAACAATATATATATATATATATATATATATATATATATATATATATATATATATATATATATATATAAGGTAAAGACCCCCTTCGGTCATGAGTGACCATGGGTTTGCACCTAGAGAGTTACCCTCTGAGGCACAAGTCTGGGCAAGGTTGTTTTTATGGAAGACCAGTAGTCGCCCATGCATACCGGCCTCCCCTCTCCACGCCACCGGTGTTATCCAAGGGAAAGACAAAGGTCGATACAGCTTGGCGCCTGTGACGTCGCAACTCATTTCTACAGCTGAGTGAACTGGAGCAACGTGAAATAAAGTGTCTTGCTCAAGAACACAACACGCAGCCCGGTCCGGGATTCGAGCTCACAACCTCACGATCGTAAGCTCGACGCTCTAACCACTGAGCCATGCGCCTTCATATAAACTCTGTTACTCTTTTACTTGTTTCAGTCATTTGACTGTGGCCATGCTGAATTACTGCCTTTAGTCGAGCAAATCGACCCCAGGGCTAATTCTTTGTAAGCCTAGTACTTATTCTATCGATCTCTTTTGCCGAACCGCTGTAAAACGATGTTGGGGGAACAAACACAGACACACAAACATATACATACACCTACATATATATGTATTTCCTCTAAGAAGTCGACTCAAAAGGCTTTCGTCGGGCCGAGGTTACAGTAGAAGACACTTGCCCAAGGTTCCACGTAGTGGGACTGAACCCGGAACTATGTGGTTCGTAAGCAAGCTACTTAACACACAGCCACTCCTACGCCTATATATATATATATATATATATATATATATATTATATATATATATATATATATATATATATATATATATATATATATATATATATATATATATATATATATAAATTTCGCTAGGTGTAAAAATCAACTTAGGGATATCAAATATCCGACGAATTTACTGGTTGTTATTACCAATATCGATAACAATGTTATTCCAATAGGTGTAAAGAAAACTAAACAGTTTATTCATATGTAAATATAAACAAGAATTGAAAAACAAAAGAATAAATTGAACAATTATAAATTCAATTTAAATATTTTATACAAACAAATGACATATCTCATAAATTACACTTATTTTCGCTTCATTAAGAAAACGAAGTTTTTCAAGGTAATCAAATCCGGTTAAATATGTAATGATGATTCATCACATTGACATATGTCCTTGAATATTTCGCGAAACATTTCAATTGAAAATATTTATAACTTCTAAGGCTTCTGTAAAAACGCATTTTGAGGGCAAGCTTAATCATAAATAAGTAAATAATCTAACTGAAATTATTTAAATTCCTAAATTTAACTCTATAGCTATCCATTTCTATAACCGATTTAATTGCATAATACACACATTCATATATACAAATTTATATGTACTTATATGTACACACAGACACCAATCATTAATGCATGCATACACACACATACACCTACGTATACACACATGCATATTCACATACACAAGTTTAGTTATTCATCAATATATATATATATATATATAGAATATGCATACATATACAATTCTTACAAACATGTAACTATATATGGGAAAATATCATTTTATATATTAATTCGAATCTAAATAAATGAATTATCTAAATAAAACGGGTTAAACTATGACTCTGACTTAAAATCTATCAGAATACAGGGGAGATAACTGTCTTTTTAGTTATAGAGACCAAACGAAAAAAACCAAACCAACTCGATACCGTCAACGAAAAAAAACATTTAAATATATATATACATACGATAAAAACAAAGTAATACAATACAAAAGAAATACGCCACATACGAACAACGAGCCAAATAAAAAAATTAGACAAGATATATCTTGTCTAATCCACATATACACCCCCTCATTCATTTACACACATGCATATACTTATCGATACATATAAAGAAAACAGAGAAAGAAACCAACTCTCTTCGGACATAGATAAATTCTCTACATATATCAAAACCAAAATAATCACATTTGTTTGTATGAAATATTTAAACTGCATTGTTCAACTTATTGTCTTATATAAATATATATATATGTAAATGTAAAAAAATACAAACTGGGACAAGAACGTAAAACATTTAGAAGACGATACAAAAAACACGGACGGGACATTCGAAGCCTTCAATCTTCAGTCAAGAACCGGATCATCTTCGCAATTTCGGCTGATTAATCTTGAGATTACTCCGATCTGGCCAGTATATATATATATATATATTATATATATATATATATATATATATATAATATATATATATATATATGTGCGTGGGTATGATAATGTGTATATGTATAATTGAAAAAAATACCATTCAAACATTAATTGGAAAACCAATTATTGCATATATATGAAGTATACGTTATTTTTAACTAGAGTTACTTGTCAATCTTAAAATTGAATTTCCAAAATATATGAAAACCTTTGAGAATTATGTTAAATTGTCAACAAATTTAATTACACTCGACCTATATTTACGTGTGAGTCAGCGAAAAATATAGCAGCGCACTTTTTAACAATTAACTAATTGGATTTTTTTTTACCTGTCCTGTTAAAAATATCGGTTTAATTCTTTAAACCCTATTACAGCCATTTCGAATATGAGGTTACCAATAACGTTTCCCATGTTGATAAAATACGGATTAATCCCTTGGACGAGTAGAATACACCGAGCGTCGCGGGATCTGTTTCAAGCCGTTTGTTCAGCTTGATATTTGTGATTGTAAACGTATCAAAGACGAGTAACGAACATGTGGTACAACCTGGCACCTCATACTGCCACGCTTATACTGACGTACTCATGTATCCTCCACATAAATAATAATGTATGTATGCATGTATACGAGAAAATGGAGAAATATATCTAAATCAATCATCAACCATCTGATAATACCCAATCAATACTTTATTAAACCATTACACAATAGCAATGATATTATACATTAATATAGTACAAATATAACAAGACATAGAAATAGAAATAGATATTTTTCCATTTTCTCATTTTGTATTATTAATTTACGGTAAAAATAATTTTACCTTTGCCCACATAATACAGTAGATGAATTAATTGCATCGCAATTTTTAACATTTATGTATTAGCTTTGTTGGGTACTTCTCTAGCAGTATATTGGATATATGTTATCCCATGGAGGGTTGAATTTACAACCCCTATCTCATTTATATATATATATATATAATATATATATATATATATAATAATATAAATATTAGGGAATAAATCCAAATTTACAGGGAAAAAATCAGATTTAGGATTAAATCGATTTTATAGTAAAATATTATAAAATATTATTCGAGACAAAACCACTATTTTGCAAAACAAACAAGGAAAGACTAATTAATACATAAAATTTAATAAATAGTCAAAAAAACCGCCACTACAATCGTTTCTTGTCTTGATCGACAATCTTCAGGTGGACTTCCAATCTAAAAAATCAATATTTTAAAATATAAAAATAATAATTTTAAAATAATTAAAGTATGAATGAAAAAATATAAGTATATAATCCATATATAACCTATCTATAATCCATATATAAACAATATATAAACAATATATAAACTAAAAAAACCTATCAACAATTAAATATAAAATATAAAATATAAAATATAAAATATAAAATATAAAATATAAAATATAAAATATAAAACAAAACAAAAAAAATAATAATAATATAATAATAAACTATATATACACCCATACGCATATACCTAATTATATATAACCATATCTAACTACATACACTAAATCACACACCTATATATATATCCCTATACATACACATAAAAATGTCTAGGCAACTATAAATAATAAATAAATAAAATAGCTAAATACTTCAACACAATACTTATTCATACTCCCACACACACACACATACAACCCACATTCACGCTCTAGAAAACGGACATCACTCAAAACTATGAACGGAGAAATGGAATAATGGAATTAAAAATTATATTCACTTGGTAAAACGAACACTACTTAAAAATTATGAATGAAACAATGCAATAAAACAACAGACATCGCAAATAGACACAAATTACTACAAATTCCTTATCAAACCTACCATGATAACCAAAACTCATAAAAACATATAATGATAAAATCTCCCTTTACTAAACTCTATAACAAACCTATATAGCAATCCCCCTAAGCTAAACATTCACACACAAATACACACACGTAAACCACACACCCACGACATATACAAATACCCACACCACTTACACATACCAATACATACATATAAACCTCAACATATACTCCAAAAACCCACTCAACCCCACACAGACAAATAAACACAAAAATTATGAATAGATTCTTTTATAAAACTACCATGATAAGCTAAAACTCACAAAACAGAAATGATAAAACCTCCCTTTACTAAACACTAAAACATACTTATATAGCAATTCCTTTAACCTATACATTCACACACAAAACCACTCGTAAACCACACACCCATAACAAATACAAACTCCCACCCCACTCACACACACCCAGAAGTACATATAAGCCTCAACATATACACCAAACAAAATTACTTTACCAAGGAACTTAACATATATATAAAAAGTATAACCGCTCTGGAAACGAACATCTCTAAATTAATGAATGGAGAAATGGAATAAATGGAATTAAAAATAAAATTCACGTGGCAAAACGAACACCACTCAAAAATTATGAATGAAACAATATAATAAAACAACCAACATCGAAAATAGACAAATTACTACGAATTCCCTAAAAAAAACCATGATAAACCAAAACTCTTAAAAAACATATAACGATAAAATCTCCCTTTGCTAAACTCTATAACAAACCTATATAGTAATCCCCCTAACCTAAACATTCACACACAAACACACACGTAAACCACAGACCCACGACTTATACACATACCTAAACTAACTTATAAACCTCCATATACACCAAAACCCACTCCCTCCCACACAGACAATTAACTCATACATCCCAAAACCTAAATAACAAACCCATATACACATTCACACACAAAACACACACACACACAAAACACACACACAACAGATACATATACTCCCTCACATATACGCATATACATACTCACTAAACTCAATATATACAACAATATTTACACACCCACACTCATACAGATAAATAAATTATACAACTAAAAACTCGCACACAATCTCATATACATAAACACTCCTATGAAAACAACATTAAATACATCGTAATAACCAGAATATCAAAAATAACAATATGACATAAAGGTAAATAAAATACATACTTACAATTCAGTGTCAAATTATGAAGTGAAATTAAATTCTTAGCCGTTAAAAAATCAAACCAAAATTACATTACCATAGAAATAACTTATGTAAAAAAAGACTAACAAACAACTTGCAGTAACCCAAACCCATTCTCTATGCCTACCTCACTACTACACTATTCCATTCACAATTCCAAACAACGCTAGTCCACCTCCCGGTTATTCACGTGGCAAAACGAACACCACTCAAAAATTATGAATGAAACAATGTAATAAAACAACCAACATCGAAAATAGACAAATTACCACGAATTCCCTAAAAAAACATGATAATGATAAACCAAAACTCCTAAAAACATATAACGATAAAATCTCCCTTTGCTAAACTCTATAACAAACCTATATAGCAATCTCCCTAACCTAAACATTCACACACAAATACACACTCGTAAACCACAGACCCACAACTTATACACATACCTATACTAACTTATAAACCTCAATATACACCAAAACCCACTCCCTCCCACACAGACAAATTAACACATACATCCCAAAACCTAAATAACAAACCCATATACACATTCACACACAAACACACACACACGCAAAACACACACACACAACAGATACATATACACCCTCACATATACGCATATACATACTCACTAAACTCGATATATACAACAATATTTACACACTCACACTCATACAGATAAATAAATTAAACAACTAAAAACTCGCACACAATCTCATATACATAAACACACCTATGAAAACAACATTAAATACATCGTAATTAACCAGAATATCAAAAATAACAATATGACATAAGGATAAATAAAATACATACTTACAATTCAGTGTCAAATTATGAAGTGAAATTAAATTCTTAGCCGTTAAAAAATCAAAACAAAATTACGTTACCATAGAAATAACTTATGTAAAAAAAGAATACGCGCCATGGAAAGTAAACGTCATTTAAATTATGAAAGGAGAAATAGGAAAATGGAACTAAAAACTATATCCACGTGGCAAACAACACTACTTAAAAAAATTTATTATGAATGGATTCTTTAAAAAACTACCATGAAAAATCATTATATACATCTATGAACTTTAGCTCACCTTAGCATCTCTAACAAACAACTTGCAGTAACCCAAACCCATTCTCTATGCCTACCTCACTACTACACTATTCCATTCACAATTCCAAGCAACGCTAGTCCACCACCCGGTTATTCACGTGGCAAAACGAACACCACTCAAAAATTATGAATGAAACAATGTAATAAAACAACCAACATCGAAAATAGACAAATTACCACGAATTCCCTAAAATAACCATGATAAACCAAAACTCATAAAAGCATATAACGATAAAATCTCCCTTTACTAAACTCTATAACAAACCTATATAGTAATCCCCCTAAACCTAAACATTCACACACAAATACACACTCGTAAACCACAGACCCACAACTTATACACATAACTATCCTAATTTATAAACCTCAATATACACCAAAACCCACTCCCTCCCACACAGACAAATTAACACAAACATCCCAAAACCTAAATAACAAACCCATATACACATTCACACACAAACACACACACACACAAAAACACACACACACAACAGATACATATACTCCCTCACATATACTCATATATATACTCACTAAACTCGATATATACAACAATATTAACACACCCACACTCATACAGATAAATAAAATATACAACTAAAAACTCACACACAATCTCATATACATAAACACTCCTATGAAAACAACATTAAATACATCGTAATTAACCAGAATATCAAAATAACAATATGACATAAGGATATATAAAATACATACTACAAGTCAATTTCAAATAATGAAGTGAAATTAAATTCTTAGCCGTTAAAAAAACCAAACCAAAATTACGTTACCATAGAAATAACTTATGTAAAAAAAAAAAAAGAGAGAATACGGAAGTCCACCTGAAGATTGTCGATCAAGACAAGAAACGATTGTAGTGGCGGTTTTTTTGACTATTTATTAAAATTTTATGTATTAATTAAGTCTTTCCTTGTTTGTTTTGCAAAATAGTGGTTTTGTCTCGAATAATATTTTATATATATATATATATATATATATATATACAACTTATAAATAAGGGCAAACGAACAAATTTCTAATGCCCAATATGCCGAAAATTGGACATATTGTCCATTACCATATAATTTTTCACAATACGCACGCTTCTCGAAAAAAGGCCGACAGAAATTTCTTAAAAATTTCATTATTACCATCTCGGACAGATTTCAGGGTTAGTTCGTAAGAACCCTCCCTTCGTCAGTGATAAATGTGGCAAAGAAATAAATGATATACTTACTCATACCCACTTCTTCCATACTTACTTCTTCCATGGGTATGAGTAAGTATCTCATTTATTTCTTTGCACATTTATCACTGACGAAGGGAGGGTTCTTACAAGCTAACCCTGAAATCGGTCCGATATGGTAATAATGGAATTTTTTAGAAATTTCTCTCGGCTTTTTTTCTAGTAGCGTGCGTATCGTGAAAAATTATATGGTAATGGACTCTATGTCCAATTTTCGGCATATTTGGCATTAGACATTTTTTAGTTTGCTCTTATTTATAAGTTGTTTATAATTTTAACATTTAAAAGATATTTTTTAATATGCTGGCCATTGATAAAAGTTTTTTCGAAAAAAAATGTTATTACTCTTTACTCTTTTACTTGTTTCAGTCATTTGACTGCGGCTATGCTGGAGCACCGCCTTCAATCGCCTTTAATCGAGCAACTCGACCCCGGGACTTATTCTTTTGTAAGCCCAGTACTTATTCTATCGGTCTCTTTTGCCGAACCGCTAAGTAACGGGGACATAAACACACCGGCATCGGTTGTCAAGCAATGCTAGGGGGACAAATACAGACACACAAAAACACACACGCATATATATATATACATATATACGACGGGCTTCTTTCAGTTTCCGTCTACAAAATCCACTCACAAGGCTTTGGTCGACCCGAGGCTATAGTAGAAGACACTTGCCCAAGGTGCCACGCAGTGGGACTGAACCCGGAACCATCTGGTTGGTAAACAAGCTACTTACCACACAGCCACTCCTACATTAAATATATATATATATATATATATATACTCGTTTTACTCGTTTTACTCGTTTTACTTGTTTCAGTCATTTGACTGCGGCCATGCTGGAGCACCGCCTTTAATCGAGCAACTCGACTCCAGGACTTATTCTTTTGTAAGCCCAGTACTTATTCTATCGGTCTCTTTTGCCGAACCGCTAAGTAACGGGAACATAAACACACCAGCATCGGTTGTCAAGCAATGCTAAGGGGACAAACACAGACACACAAACACACACACACACATATATACATATATACGACAGGCTTCTTTCAGTTTCCGTCTACCAAATCCACTCACAAGGCATTGGTCGGCCCGGGGCTATAGCAGAAGACACTTGCCCAAAATGCCACGCAGTGGGACTGAACCCGGAACCATGTGGTTGGTTAGCAAGCTACTTACCACACAGCCACTCCTGCGCCTATATATATATATATATATATATATATATATATTATATATATATATATATATATATATATATATATATATATATATAATATATATATATATATGTATGTATATATATATATATATAATTAGAGCTAAGCAACAGGTTTCTTAACTACATACCGAAAATTTAGAAATAGCTGGCAAAGACTGCTTATTCCTATTTACTACGGATATCGCTCCACGTATAACATTACTTGTAACTCACATAGGCAAGAGAAGGAAAATAGCGAAATCAAACAGTCTTCGGTCCGTTGTGGACACGTTTCTGGGTTAGAATTATAAAGAACTCATTCCCATAATCAGCACAACAATCCAGTATTGAAAACCACACATTCTCACCCACACCATTCACCCCAAAACATATGTATATATATGTGTATATATTATATATATATATATATATAAATTATATAGACACACACATATATATATATATACACACTCATTATATACACACACACACATATATATATGCACACATTATATATACATATGCATATATATATATATATATATATACATTACATATACTTATACATTTATATATGCATATATATATATATATGTATATGTATGTATATATATATATACATATATATATACATATATATATATATATATACACATTATATATACATATATATATATATTATATATATATATACATATATATATAATATATATATATATATATATATATACATATAAATATGTACACAAACACACACACATATATATATGCACACATTATATATACATATGCATATATATATATATATATACATTACATATACTTATACATTTATATATGCATATATATATATGTATATGTATGTATATATATACATATATATACATATATATATATATATATATACACATTATATATACATATATATACATTATATATACATATACACACATATATATATAATATATATATATATATATATATATATATATATATATATATATATACATATAAATATGTACACAAACACACACACACATATATATTTATACAGAAACATTTCCCTTGTATAGATACATTTAACAGATACGACATCTATGATCATACACTCAAATAAATTATTGTCTTAATAATAAATCACTTACGCGAGGCGCCAGGATATTTATTACTGGACTCCATGCATCATATTACTTTCTCTGTCTATGTCTTTATTGGCAGGGACTTCTCCCAGCGGAGCGCATACTCAGCCCTGGACCTACGCAGTGATATCAAACCAGCAACTCAAAGCAGAAATACGTAAAGTCATCGAGACTGAAGAAGAGATGAATTATAGACGGAGGATGGGAAAAACTTGGGTGTATGATGTACAAACTAGAACCCAGACCACGTGGGTGAAACCGTATCTGGAAGAAGCTCCATATATCATTGTTATTTTAAAGAAGGTAAACAAAAAAATTATTCTGTTGTATCGAATTGTGATTTTTATTCTTTAATAAAAATATACTTTTTTTCCAATTTAAAATGTACATAAATATTATTTAATGCTAAAGTTATTGCGAAGAAGTTTTGATTTATGGCACTGTGCGTATATGCGTATATATAACCCTACATGTATGTATGCATAAACACACACATACACATATATATAATACATATGTACATATATATATATATATATATATATACTTAAGGCAGCTTCTCTTGTGTTTAAATGTAGACTATTTTATATTGAAAATTATATTATATATATATATAGAATATATATATTGGGAAAGAGAGGAGGAATACTGTGAGAGACAGAGAGTGAAATGCTGGGAATAATATCGAGATAAGAACGAATCAGAGTAGGATACAAAACATTATAAATGTTAATCGGCGCAGGCGTGGCTGTTTGGTGGGAAGCTGGCTTCCAAACCACATGGTTTCAGGTTCAGTTCCACTACATGGCAATCTGGGCAAATGTCTTCTATTATACCCTCGGGTTGACCAAATCCATGTAAGTGAGTGTCAAGAACCCGCAGCTCTTCAGTATCCTTCGAAAATTGCTGAGAGACCTCCATAGTGTGGATGTATGTGTCTTCAAAACAGAACCGGATCTCTTCTCGCCACGGCAAGAAACACAGATGAGGACAGCAGCATCAAATGTCACATATCAGAGGAGGTTTCATTTATTCATTTAAATGTCTTCGTTGTATTACATGACGATATTTCACTTCCTTCCCCTCCCCCAAGCTTTCTGTCATACTGTAAAGTGTCTTATCCTTCACTTGCCTCAGGACGCTGGGTGTGTTTCGGCAAGTTTCTGTAAGCAAGATGCCGATTAAAAGTAAATATAATGATGATAATAATAATAATATAATAATAATAATAATAATAATAATAATAATAATAATAATAATAATAATAATAATAATTGTAATCTGCGGGGACAAATTACTTGAATCCTATAGTTGTAGTACTCCTATGAGATCTCATTAAAAGCTAAGCTATTTTGTTTCAGGTGTATGGAATTGGTGAAAATGATAAGAAGATCAACTATTATTACAACGAGATTAGTACGAGTATATCTGTTGGAATAATGCTGGCAGCAATTCAGGTAATTCCATAAGTAATAACAGGTAACCGTGGAGCAAAGCATAAAAGTTACACATTTTCTAAAACCTCCTTAAAACACTTGCAAAATATCAATAAAATAAATTCGTTCCAAAGAAGTATACATATATCACAAATTGATTTTCGGTTCGGAAATATACTGACCAGGTAAGTGGTTAAAGGTGAGGCAGCATGTTGAAACTAAAGCGATTGCCGTGTGCGAGACGTATCAGTCATTCATAAACACGCTAAGAGAGCTTAATTTATTGTTTAATGCCAACATTTTTGTCGTACCAAATAATAAATATTAAAATGGAGTCAACAGACTTCGTGTGGTTTTGAATGACCACGTAGTTGTTTATGCAATAAAAGTTTTGGCTGGAAATAATAAATATCTAAATGAAGTTAACAGTCTGTGTGTATTTTTGAACGTCTGTTGTGTCTCCCACTTCACAATCCTTGGTTTTCCTGGTTTTTCTTCATAAAGCAACACAATCTTTTGGACGAACGTCATAATGACTTGTAAAATATGAAATCCAAGGCCAGTGCCCGGTATTACTATTGGAATATAATAAATCGAAAGGTAGAAATTGTGTTTGACTTGTAATAGTGAACGTATAAATTCCAGAAGCTTATAAAACGTTCGGAAAGATATAAAACGATTCGAAGAACGTTCGCAAAGATATAAAGCGATATGAAGCACGATATATATAAGATAGGCTAGCCATTAGAAATTATATGGTTTTGCAGAAGTTCGGTGGTTCTAACGATAATCATATCATTCCTTACAGTGTGTGATCATCGGAATCAGCAGGAAAATGGTTCTGCTATCCGCATAATATTCTGATAATAATAAGATTAAAGGTATAAATTAATTGCTTCGTAAATCTATGAAGGGTGTATCCATTACACCGACGGGAAATACCCAAACCGTTGTCACGGTATAGGCCAATATCATGAAATGCGTAGCTATATCTCAATGTGATTCATATAAATAAGCCCACAAGATCATGAACGTCAGTACTAACATATTTATTTTTTATTTTATTTTATCTAGTTTCAGATCACGAGCTGTGGCCATGCTGGGGCACCGCCATTTGGTGTTGCTACATGATTTTACTTCACGAATGCTTTTTAGCAATTGCCATTTGGTGCATGAGAGAGTTCGATGCAGCCGCCCTCATCTGAACCTCCTGCCGTGAAGTTGGTTCATCTGGGTCACCTGACAGGAAGCGATCCAGTTTTATTTTAAAGACATCTGTATCCACTTCATGCAGATCTCTCAGGTTCTTCAGGAGGATATTGAAGAGCTGTGGAACTCTGAAGCCCAGGCTATCGCAGTATCTTGTCCTACATCTTGATGGCAAATTTGGAATCCTTGGTACTATGCAGTTGTGCCCAGTTCTGTCATTTGTGTAACTCTCGATGCCAAAGTTTGGGACAAGTCCTTCTAGGATCTTCCAGATGTATATTATGGCATATCTTTCTCGCCTACGCTCCAAGGAATAGAGTTTTAATCTCTTGAGTCTTTCCCAGTAGCTTATATGACCCCATAAATACATCAAATAGTTCGTCACTATGCGACGTTTTTACCCATCGAAAACCTGCATGAGAAAACCGGACTCTTCAACCGCGCAGTCATACAAGCAACGCTTGCTTATATGTCGGCATCTATTTCCCCAGTAAATCACTTTGACTTTTCCACTTTACCTCATTTGCGCTGCTTCTTTAAAATATTTCGCTTCTCGAATTCGGTTGTGTAAAAGTTATGACGTTTTTTTAATTTCATTATGATTTTCAGAACGCTGGTCTTGTTACAGTAACCACAACGCCACTAAATTCTGGTCCTGCACTTCGACAGATGCTTCAGCGTCCAATAAACGAGAAAGTACTCATATTGCTACCCATAGGATACGCAGCTAAAGATGCAGCAGTGCCCGATCTAAAGCGTTACCCAATTGAAGATATCATGAAATTGTATGACTAAAGTAAATCATGCCAGATGGTTTGGGTGACCGAGGAGAAAGCTTCTTCATAATCATTTCAGCACTTCATTATTTTTTTTAATAGTAATGATGATGTATGAAGAGAAAACATTTGTATTACACTATCACTGCTGTTTCTGAATGAGGCTCCAATGTTAATAACAGGATACTCATCCCTATAAATTATCATATACATATATATATATATATATATATATATATATATATATATATATATATATATATATATATATATATATATACACATATATATATATATACATATATATACATATATATATATGTATGTATGTGTATGTGTATATATATATATATATATATTATATATATATATATATATAATATTAATTAGAGACAAAACCACTATTATGCAAATCAAACAAAGAAAGACTTAATCCAATACATAAAAAATTTAATATAAATTAAATAAATTAAGTTATCCACTACAATTGTTTCTTGTCACTTCTAAGGAAACAATTGTAGTGGATAACTTAATTTTATTTAATTTATATAAAATTTTTTATGTATTGGATTAAGTCTTTCTTTGTTTGATTTGCATAATAGTGGTTTTGTCTCTAATTAATATATAATATTTTACTATAAAATTGGATTCAATCCTAAATCTGATTTTTCCCTGTAAATTTGGATTTATTCCCTAATATTTATTATATATATATACATATATATATATATATATGTATATATATATGTATGTGTATGTATATATATATATATATATATATATATATATATATATATATATAGGCGCAGGAGTGGCTGTGTGATAAGTAGCTTGTTTACCTACCAGATGGTTCCGGGTTCAGTCCCACTGCGTGGCACCTTGGGCAAGTGTCTTCTACTATAGCCTCAGGCCGACCAAAGCCTTGTGAGTGGATTTTGTAGACGGAAACTGAAAGAAGCCTGTCGTATATATGTATATATATATATATGCGTGTGTGTTTTTGTGTGTCTGTATTTGTCCCCCTAGCATTGCTTGACAACCGATGCTGGTGTGTTTACTTAGCGGTTCGGCAAAAGAGACCGATAGAATAAGTACTGGGCTTACAAAAGAATAAGTTGCTTACCAACTATATGGTTCTCATTTCGGTTCCACTGCGTGGCACCTTGCGCAAGTGACTACTACTATAGCCTTCGGCTGACAAAAGCCTTCTGAGTGGATTTGGTAGACGGAAACTGAAAGAAGCCCGTCGTATATATGTATATATATATATATATATATATTATATATATATATATATTATATATATATATATATATATATGCGTGTGTGTGTTGTATATATACGTATATATGTTTGTGTGTCTCTGTTTGTATCTCGAACATCCATTGACAACCAATGCTAAGTGTGTTTAGTCGAGCAAATCCACCCCCAGAGCTTATTCTGTGTAAGCCTAGTACTTATTCTATCGATTCCTTTTGCCGAACCACTAAGTTACGGGGACGTAAACACACCAGCATCGGTTGTCCAGTGATATTGGTAATGGGGGGGCAAACACGGACACACAAACATATACACATATATGTTTCCAGTTTCCGCCTACCAAATCCACTCACAAGGCTTTGGTCGACCCGAGGCTATAGTAGAAGAGACTTGCCCAACGTGCCACACAGTAGGACTGAACCCATGACCGTGTGGTTAGTAAGCAAGCTACTTACCACGCAGCCACTCCTGCGCCTGACTTTATTTTTCTAATTTATGTTGTACTAATATTAAATATTTGTTCGTGCAAAACAGAATTACACAGAATATGGGATTTGACTATACAAGTGTAAAAAAATATACATTTTCAAAGGAATATGAACTCTTTTTTTATTTTCAGTGACGACCGCACCCTCCCCCCTTTCACATCTTGCTTCCTAAAATTTATATCTTGAAAGGTCACCTAGACCCTCTGAGAAAATGTGTTTATTTACAAATATGTTGATAGGTATAAATTGAGAATGAAAAGAAGAAAAAAGAAAAATGCTTTGTAATGAAATTTCATTCAGTTGACCACATCAAATTGAAAAGAAACGCCTTTCTCGCTCTTTCTCTCTCTCCCTCTCTCTCTCTCTCTCTCTTTCTGTATCTTTCTATCTTTTTCCCATCCTTTTTTTACTTTTTACCTCTTTCTTGATTGTCCTGAAACTTCTCTCCCAGTCTATTTTTCCCTCCCATTCTTTGCCTTTCTTTCTCTTTTACCCCCTTTTTCCAAAACAACACAAATATCTTTCTCCTCTTCTAAACAAAGCAAAAAACCCTCCGATTCATGTAAATGAGCAAGAAAATGTTCTGTTTTTTATTATTTTGATTTTCTGTTGACGAGTTCGACAAACGAACGAAAGCGCTAATAAAGAATTAACCAAAATTTTGACTGCTTGCTTTTTTCAAAACACACATATATATATATGAATTAAATTAGAGATAAAATCACTATTCGGCAAATCACACGGTGAAAAACATAAACCAAAACATAAAAATAAAAATAATTAATATAATATACAAAACATATAAAATATAAAATTTAAAAGTAATATTCATAGCCATTTCAACAAGGCTGTCCGTTCGTACTGAGTCTATTGCGATTTTTTAAACTGAAGAGCACATCACCAGTAGCTGGTTAACCATGCAGAGATGCATCCGATGAACTGCGAGCTGGGAAGCGAACACCTCTCAGCTTCTAATGACCGAATCAGCAACGAGACAGCCGTGCTTCTTGCTGGTCCCGTCGCTAGAAGGTGGTAGGGGTTCGCTTCACTGCTCGCAAGTTATTGGCATTGGGTGCATCTCTGCATCGTTAACCAGCTACAGATGTCATCTTCAGGTTAAAATTTCGCATTAAAATCCGTTCGGACAGACACCCATGTGGAAGTGGCTACGAATATTACTTGTTAGTACAACTACTGCGTTGATCTCTTAGAGAGATTTTTGAAATACTATTTTTGCTTGTGTGTGTGAGTGTGTGTGTGTGTATGTGTGTGTGTGTTTGTGTGTGTGTGTGTTTGTGTGTGAGTGTGTGTGTGTGTGTGTGTGTGTCTGTCTGTATGTGTGTCTGTCTGTCTCTGTGTGTGAATTTATACACAAAGGGAAAGGACCAGTAAATGGTCTTCCTACATGCTGAAATGAGATGTTAAATACCCACACCACGAAAAAACATTCTTATTTACGCACGTTGAGTGTAGGCGGGCAGGACAATTTGAGTGAATCAAAAATAATAATGATTTTTATACTCCGATATTTAACATTTATGATTAAAAAATTAAATAAAGAAAGAACAAAATAAAGAAATAAATAAAGAAATTAAGCAATGAATCATTTACCTGCGAATCTTCAGTAGAAGATTTGTGACTGCAAGGGACACATTCTTTAAAATATCGAATACATACGGTATGGCTTGAGTACCCTTTTGTATATATGTACATATCTAATATTGTATGCATATATTTTATTACTTTGCCTGTACGGCTAATAATTCGCTTACCACTTGTGATGGCATTAAATAATACCATCCCTCTATATATATATATATATATATATATAATATATATATATATATATATATATATATAATATATATATATATATATATAATATATATATATATATATATATATATATACTCTTTTAGTCATTTACTTGTTTCAGTCATTTGACTGCGGCTATGCTGGAGCACCGCCTTTTATTTATATATATATATATAAATTAAATTAGCGATAAAACCACTATTAGGCAAATCAAACAATGAAAAAGATAAACCAAAACATAAAAATAAAAATAATTAATATAATATACAAAATATATAAAATATAAAATTAAAAAATTCAACTTATTTAAATTTAAAATTAAAATTATTAATTCATATTTATAATTATACTTATAAATTTTTCTTTAGCATATATAAATATAGTAATCAGCAAAAACGCAAAGAACAAGGATTATTCACCGTTTACAGTTGTATTAGGTGTGAACGTCCTATCACGTTTGACAGGTGTTATATACACCTGAGTGATCTACATTTTTCCGTGTGAGCGTATATTTTCTTTTAAGGAAGCATGACGTCATTGTAAAAGAAATTTTGTGGGTTGTTAGTTCTAGTGAAAATGTTTAACCGTTAGCTGGAACGAAAGTATTGTTGTTACAATGTAATGCAAAATCAAGAAACAAGATGTCGGTGTAGCAATGAAATAGAAATCAATTTTATTCAAATAACTTGTCAACAAAAGGCAATGTTCTTCAATGTAACTGTTACTGGGAGCCATGCTGTGCAATTTAACTGTGTTATTTGTGTACCTGAATATGGCCTTTTGTTGCCGAAATACTGAATAAGAATACATATTTTAGTCTTTCAGGAACCTACAGTTTGTTGCGAGTTTTACTGCGTAGCAACGTAACTTGTAAAGATATGGGAGTGAGAGAGAGAGATAGGGGAGATGGAGTGAGAAAGTATGAGAATTAGCGAACGACGGAGGTGAACACACGTTCAAAGAAAATATTTCATACACTCTCACCTTTATATAGAGTTTGAAAATATATGTGTTTTTCTTTTGTGTATGCATGTACGTATGTGTGTGTGTGTGAGACTGGGAGAGAGAGGGAGAGGGAGTTTGCATGTATGTATGTATGTATGGATGGATGGATGGATGAATGGATGGATAGATTGATAGATAGATAGATATAGATAGATAGATAGATAGATAGATAGATAGATAGATAAAGAGATAGATAGATATGTGTCTTCATGCGCAAAAATGACATTTATGTATATGGAGACAAACATGTATGTGCGAACATAACTCCCTACACATTAAGGCTTACATGTGGGTGTGTATATATATACACCTGTACGTATATGCAAACACTACGGTCTATACACACACATACACATGCATATATGTTTGCATTTATGTATGGATGTACAAATAAAGAAAGCGTAACAATGAGCATAAAAAGAAAGAGAGAGAGAGAGAGAGAGAGAGAGAATGAAATTCTAAGGTGCAATGAATAACTACTTTGGTTCTTTTTTGTTTCCATGACCACTATGCTCTATGTTTTCTGTAACAGTTCCACTTCCTGATGCTAAAATCTTCTTTATTCCAATCAACTCGTCCAGCTTTAATTCCGAATCATCCTTCTCACATTCCTCTGTTTCTTTTCCCTTCAATCTCTCCGCTCATCGCTAAATTCTCCAGACCCTCTTTCCTCCTCACATGACCGAGAAATCTAAGTTCCTTGGCCTTTATCCCACAATGCGGTTTCCTATTTACCGGAGTCCGTGTCATCGCTTCTTCATTAGATACTTTGTCTATCCATGCTATCCTCAATATTCTCCTAAAGGAGCACATTTAGCAGCTTTCCAAGCACATTCTTATTTCTGATGTTATAGACCATGCTGCACTTTAATAAATGAACCCAAGGTAGACATAGCAGTTCTTTATATGGATCTTGGTTTTGATGCTCAGACAAGTTTCACAAGATGTTATGCATGTTTGAGAATACAGTTTCATATTTGTAAAAGTTTCATGTTGTTAGAGGTGAATGAACATTCAATTATGTAATGTCTTTATGAGAATGTCTGTATATTCTAAAAACAATTTCTAGCTTTTGTAAAATCTGACGTGTCATTCGCTTGAATTTTATCTCAAAAGAATTTAAAAAACAGTTAAGTTCGTGTTTAAATATTAATGCAATGAGCGTGGATAAGTTAGATATAATTATGTGAGGGAAACGACAACTAGATATGCATATATCTACTTTATCCATATATTTACTCTAGACGACATTTATGTGTGAACACATCTAATACACTTTTGAGATAAAGCGATGCATAGTTACGAGGGACGTTCAATAAGTAATGCCTCTGACCCACTTGCAGTTGTTTGATCTAGCTGAAATTTTGCATGTGCAATCATTTATATCTCTATAGATTAAGTGGCAAATTACAGCTCTGAATTAATTGTGGTTTCTGATTTACAGGTGTTTGAACCGAGTCAAGTGTGAAATGGAGCCTGTTGAGTGTCGAGCGGTGATCCGGTTTTTGTATTTGAAAGGACGCACACCACGGGAGACTTTTGATGAAATGAAAGTAACTTATGGTGATGATGCCCCATCATATGACCTTGTAGAACGCTGGCATCGTGAATTCAAACATGGTCGGAACTCTGTGGAAACAGCTCCCAGATCTGGTCGCCCCCTTCTGCCATTGATGAGGCATCTGTCCGTCAAGTTGAGGCTGCCATTCTGGAAGATCGACGCATAATTATTCGCCAAATAGCCCATGAGGTCAAGATTAGTACCGGGTCTGTGGAAACTATCATTCATGACCATTTGCATATGCAAAAGGTGTCTGCCAGATGGATTCCCAGGTTGCTCACGCCTTTCCAGAAGCAAGAACGCGTCGAGTGCTCGAGGGTGAATTTGGAGATGTGCCAAGAAGATGAGTCAAAATTTTTCAAAAGACTGATTACACAGGATGAAACCTGGGTCCATCACGATGATCCAGAGACCAAAGCCCAGTCAATGCAGTGGAATCACCGTGACTCACCCCCTCCAAAGAAGCAAGGGTGCAGCCCTCCGCTGGCAAGGTCATGCTCACAGTCTTCTGGGACCAGGACGGAGTAGTGATGACAGATTTCCTGGCAAAGGGTACCACAATTGCAGGAGCCTATTATGCTTCACTTTTGAGGAAATTAAGAGAAGTTATAAAAATCAAGAGGCGGGGCAAGATCAGCAAAGGCATCCTCCTCCTGCAGGACAACGCTCCGGTCCACAACTCGCTTGTCGCCAGATCAGAAACACAGGCGTGCGGCTATGAACTCCTCCCCATCCCCTACTTTCCTGACCTTGCACCCTCTGATTTTCACCTCTTCCCAATCATGAAGTTGTTTTTGAAAGGAAAGCGTTTCTCAGATGATGCAGCCTTGATTTCCGAAGTCACGTTGAGGTTAGAGGACCAAGCTGGGTTCTTCTATAAAAACGGTCTCCAGAGCCGCATCAAACGATGGGAGAAATGCGTAACTCTGAGTGGTTCCTATGTAGAAAAAGACTAATAACTGTGCCACGTTTTGTTGCTCTACTGCTATGGGAAGTGGGTCAGGGGCATTACTTATTGAACGCCCCTCGTATGTCGTGTGTAATATATTGAAATAAAGGAAAAGGTTTTAATTAATCAAAATAATGCTTGCAATAAAAAGAAAATTCATTAGTGTTGATAACAACTTCTTTACTAAATGGAGGAAACTCCAAAATTCAGTGTGACTAGGACATGTGTTGGACTCCTAAGTGACAAGGGCTTCTCGTTGTTAGACATATTACCTATATGACCTCTTTAGAGGAGTATCTTCTTCCAGTAACCTATCAGATGTTAGAATGATTAAGACAATGTGAGAGTTATTCCAAAACAATGCACAACTTTTCTTTTTGACTGGCATAGATTGTTGAAATTGTATTTGCTAATAAAACGGTTCAAATTTACGAAGATACTGTTCAACATCCTCTCCGTTACAAGTGACACATTTACGTCATCGTAGATCCTAGTTCTCGAATCATTTAGGAAACATTTTAGGTGAGCACTGTTGTAACCACTTTTACATTACCATTTCTATTCCTCCTCTGTCATTAAAAAATGGTTGTCGCCCATGACGGACCTTTATAGAATCGAAGGCGATTAAAAGGCGGCTAGTTGGCAGAATCGTTAGCACGCTGGACAGAATGCTTAGCGTATTTCGTCTGCCGCTACGTTCTGAGTTCAAATTCCGTCGAGGTCGACTTTGCCTTTCATCCTTTCGGGGTCGATTAAATAAGTACCAGTTACGCACTAGGGTCGGTATAATCGACTTAATCCGTTTGTCTGTCCTTGTTCGTCCCTTCTGTGTTTAGCCCCTTCTGGGTAGTAAAGAAATAGGTATTTCGTCTGCCGTTACGTTCTGAGTGCAAATTTTGCCAAGGTCAACTTTACTTTTCATACTTTCGGGGTCGATAAATTAAGTACCAGTTACGCACCGGGGTTGATGTAATCGACTTAATCCGTTTGTCTGTCCTTGTTTGTCCCTTCTATGTTTAGCCCCTTGTGGGTAGTAAAGAAATAAAAATCGAAGATAGGAAAGTCAGAAAGCATCATATCTGAACTGTACGATGAACGGAGGCTGCCCAGTTCTGCTGATTGCCAGATTGGTTACCAAAGATGTGTGTGGTGGTGCATGGCCCTGTCAAATGTGGGTTGCTTATAACATTTTACTCTTAATGACTTCTCTAAGCACTTTGATCGTTTCGATGTTCCATTTGATGTACACAGTATAACCGGTTTCCAAAGTATGAAAGGGAATAATGCCCTTGCTATCAACCACCAAAAAAGATATCTTTATGACACTCAGTGCTGTTCGTCGACTACTGAATTTCTTAGACACTGGAGAGGAAATGTGACGCCATACAATGGACTAAACTTCCGTTTCTGGATCATAAAAATATGCCCACACTTCATTCTTTATCACTAGATCAAGTATTCATAGGCTTAAAACCCTTTCGGCAAACCTGAGAAGACTTCCAGTATTCCCTCCTCCTCTGGGAACTGTCTAGGTACTCAATGTGCAAACACTTTCCAATATTTAGGATTTCCTTCTGACTTCTGTAATGTATTTTGATCACAATCCAGCAGTGATGCAAGCATACAGATTGTGACACATCGATCCGAATGAAGTAATTTGTCCATTCGCTGTTGATCTGTGCGAGCTGTCGGTATTGATGGTCTTCAAGGCGGCGAACTGGCAGAATCGTTAGCACGCCGGGCGAAATGCGTAGCCGTATTTCGTTACGTTCTGAGTTCAAATTCCGCTGAGGTCGACTTTGCCTTTCATCCTTTCGGGGTCGATAAATTAAGTACCAGTTACGCACTGGGGTCGATGTAATCGACTTAATACCTATGTATGTCCTTGTTTGTCCCCTCTATGTTTAGCCCCGTGTGGGTAATAAAGAAATAGGTATTGATGGTCTTCCGATAGTTATCGACTACATGTTTTGACTTGAAGGGTGTTTCTCTCTTGTTTAAAAGTTTCCATCTAATTGTGCACATTGATTTTGTCTCTGGTGCCCCCAACCATCACCACCACCACACTG
This sequence comes from Octopus sinensis, assembly GCF_006345805.1. Classification (NCBI taxonomy): domain Eukaryota; kingdom Metazoa; phylum Mollusca; class Cephalopoda; order Octopoda; family Octopodidae; genus Octopus; species Octopus sinensis. The sequence goes on from NC_043020.1 coordinate 23,439,084, forward strand.
AAAAATCTTATAGCTTTTGGTGATTATCGAAGAGTCAGTATTTCTCCTTCGTCAAGAATTTAATGACAACAGGTTGATTCAGTCTGTAAGCCATTATCTGCCTACAATAAAAACGAACAGGGAAAATGACTGTAAAAGATGAAATATTTCCCAAACTTCTGCAATTTCAACGACATATGTCAGTTAATAAAATAAGAAATATCATTTTCTATAACTTTCGGTACAAAACTTGGGCATTAACGAGGCAATTTAAAATAACGAAATGGGAAAATTTGTCAGAGTTGCCATCTGCATGAACAAAGTATAAAGAAGTAACTTAATGTTCTTACCATGGCGAAATAAAGGTATTTTATCAAAGTAGAATAAAAATAGATACATCAGTGCTAACATTACTGATGCAAACAATACTAAAAATGTAACTGTAAGTACGTATTTGATCAGTAATACTCGAGACATCTCTGGATGTGTTCTCGTCTGCGAAACATGGACTTTGCAGTAATTAACGAAATACTGACGAGAGGATCAATAAAGGAATGTGGATAATTGTAGTTTGGTTAACCTAGATGCCACAATAATTACAACGATATAATTGAATAAAAAATATTATCCTCCGCACGTAATTACCGCATTATTTGTTATTTGTCTAATGTTTTTTTAATTAAATATGCAAAAATGTTGCATACAATTTTTTTTACGGATATCGTCTGCAGGTCATTTATTCTCTAAAGAATTCTATTGTTTTAAAATCATATCTACTAAACTTGGACATTAATTTACCTACATTTCCAACGCTACATCTGCAAATATGGTGAAATATGAACTTTACCAACGAGGCCATAATAACAATTGTCTTTTCTAGATACTCAAATAACATAAAATTCATAAGTATTTTTATAATATATTTTTAGAATTTTTTACCCTATAATTAATCGCCGTTTGAATTTTATTATTCTATGCATTAACTGCTGTTTTACATGTTGCAGATGGTACCGTTAACTTACTTGTCATGTATTAACTTATTTGCAAAATTTGAAATTCATTAGTTTCAAAAATCTGGAGGAAATATGAAGAAAGAAACTTTTTCTTGCAAATATTGCACAAAGCGGATATGTACGTCTATCACGTGATCATCCACACTGAAATCTAGAACTATCAAACTATATTTCACTCACAAACATGTCGCACAGCAAAGCCTGATATGCCAGAAATAGCGCCTTCATATCCCTTAAATAATACCCTACTACTTTTATAAAAGCAACACTCGAAAATGTAGTTGGTGTAAGGAAATAGCTGTGAAAATTGATGAGATGGGTATAGTTTGAAAAACAGGAGGTTATGATCACAAAGGACAGTGTATTTACGCACTATATAGCAGCTGATTTGTGGATAACACTGACATGACCAATGAGTGACGTTTATGTGATAAATGGATTTGCCAAACAGAGTAGCCAAATTTTCCTTAAATGACATCCTAAAATTTTAGAACTAGAAACTTTGAATAATATAATTTGAAAAATCAATTTAAACTCAGATAAATCAAGGAAAAAATCAACAGGAATAATTCTTAGTGATGCCTCGATCCAATCCGTAAAATACTATCGGCAATGAAGATAATATAACACTATCTCAGCAACGAAATATTGGGTTGTCCGGAAAGTTCGAGCCGATTTATAGCAGCTTACATTTCGACTTATTTTAGAACATGTTTGAGTCCATAAAATAGGATTTGACTACACCTTCATTTAGAGAACAGATTAAGCTATCTTTTCGTGGAAGAAGGTTTATGTTCCTATAACCTGTGTAAATTCTGTAACCCTTTTAAATGCAAGATAAGAAAGTTCTTTTTCGGCACTTGATGCTTTGGGAACCAGACAAATATTGCTGCAGCTCGGCTGGGATGTTTTATCCCAACCTCCATATTCACCAGATATTGCTCCTTCGGATTTCCACTTATTCAGGTCTCAGCAGAATAGTCTTAATGGTAAAAATTTCAATTCCTTGGATGACGTAAAAAGATACCTTGATGAATTATTTGCTATGAAACCACCTCAATTCTGAGAAGAGGGTATTTTCAAGTTAAAGGAAAGATGGAGACGTATTGTGCAACAAAATGGTTCATATTTGGTTTATTAAAAATGTAATGGCAAGTATTTATTGACCTTTATCTTTCCTTTCAAAATCGACACGAACTTTTCGGACAACCCAATATATCCTAATATTCAATGATACTCTATTACTAGTGTGTTATCTCCCATATGACTGGTATGGTTGGAAGTAATATCAGGAAATATGGTATACATAAAATAAATATAATTTGTATTTTATCAAATTTCTTGATGCTAATGCAAAATATTGCAATGATTACTAAGTTTTCCGAAGTAAAGTTTTTATTACTTTGAAATAAAATTGAATAAAATAAAATTCTAATTTGTGTAACTCCTCTCCCAAACCAGTCTATTATTTCAGAATTGTATATTCCTTTCTCCTAAAGACACAAAGCCTGAAGACTGAAGAGCTAGTTGATTATATCGTCGGCAGCACTTGACTGCTACTTATTTTATCGACAACGAAATGCGACGTCGACGTTGGTGGAATTTGAAATCTGAACGTAAAACGAACGAAATGCCGCTAAACATTTCATCTGTTGTATTAACGATCCTCCCAGCTCACTTGCTCCAAGTTTGTAAATTTACAATAAATATATCTCGTTATTTTTCAAACTGTTATCAAAATTAATACTATAGATTAACTATTAAATGAATATATAACTTTGGAAATATACTTTTTTCCGCTAAGGGTAACATCAAGAATAAAATGGCGTACATAAAGTGACCTTGGTTTAACTTTTCTTTACAAATCGATCCAATGAATACAAATTTGCAAAAGAAAAATACTTGTTAACTTAAAATATAATTACATAGAATAAAAATGTCATTTGTAAATTTGCAATAAACATAACCAGCTATTGGTTTTCTGGCTTTTATCAACAGAATCGCAAGTTTTTCCATGGAAAAGCTATCTCAGCAAAATTTCATTAAAAATCGTGCATTTTTCAGAAAAAGCATAGTCACTCATCCTACACCTTCAGTGTTAACTCTCTCCTTCATCCTCTCTCTCAATTTATTTATCTCTCTATCTATCTATCTATCTATCTATCTATCTATCTATCTATCTATCTATCTATCTATCTAATCTATCTATCTATCTATCTATTATCTACCTACCTATCTGTCTCTCTCTCTATCTGTCTATCAGTCTCTGTCTTTTTTAATTTTTTATTTTATTTTTGTTCTTCTTTTTCCCTTTTACGATCCCTTTTGATCGAAAACCTACGCCACCTTTTTTCTTTGTTTCTTTTGTTGTTTGTTTTTTTTCATCGCCCAAAAGAAAAGCTCTACCTTGTAACTTGTCCCATCTGTGTGCAGCCCTGTGTGGCCAATAAAGAAATTTATCTTTCTATCTATCTATCTATCTATCTATCTATCTATCTATCTATCTATCTATCTATCTATCTATCTATCTATCTATCTGTCTGTCTGTCTGTCTATCTCTCTATCTGTCTGTCTATCTATATGTCTATCTATCTATCCATCTATCTATCTATCTATCTATCTATCTATCTATCTATCTATCTATCTATCTATCTATCTACCTATCTATTTATCTATCTATCTATCTATCTCTCTATCTATGGACGTGCTGTCACTTCGGCTCCGAAGGTAATCGTTTATTTTGACTATTTATAGCCCAATTTTTGTGTACATTTTTGTAAATAAGGTGTGTAAGTGCTTTTCCAAGGGAGGCATTCGCCCCAAGGGGCAGTTTCAACCCCATTTCATTTCTGTAATTTTCTTCTCGACATTAGAAAATGTCGAGAAATTTTATTGTAGAACGCTGGTCGCGTTCCTTTATGGACCAACATTTTCCTAGTTTGGAAACGCTAGGAGAAGAAAATAAGAACTCATGCACGCAAAGTGCAAACATGAATATCGTTGGAATGAACGCTGCAGCCACGTGCGGTAACAGCACCACCACCACCACCACTAACAACAGCAACCATGAGACTACTACTGCCACCACCACCACCTCCAGCACCACCACCACCACCCACCACCACCACCACCACCACCACCACCACCAACATAAATGATAAAAATAAAACTCACACGAAAACTATTGACAAAAGCAACAGCAACAACAAGAACAACAATAAAAATGAACTATCTAATAGTGAAGATGTTAATATAACAGAATTAACAGCACCAACAAATTTCGCTGACACTCTGCGTCAGAAGAAACAGATTATACATTTCACGAACAAAGAACTTTTAGAAACAAGATCTCTCTTTACAACCAGAGGGCAAGATTTAGTGCTACATACACCTCAACACATAAAGCAAGAAATAGAAAATAAGACAATTATTTATAAAATTATAAGAAAAAACAAAAAACTAAATGAACAGATTACAAAAACGGATGTAGAAAAAGGCTTAAAAAACATAATGAAAAAAAAGAATACATAAACTGGGGTCCCCAGTTTAACACAGTAGTGGTCCGCTTCTCTAAACGGGAAGTGGCAAAAGCTCACTCTACTGAGTCTTTGGAAAATGATGATATCATCATGGTCCCATACTACAAAAATCAGAGAGTGAGTCGAATCACTATTAAAAATGTACCTCCCGACATTCCTAACAAATGGATAACAGGGGCAATCTGTTATCATTTGAAAACTATCAATATTTTGGAAACCGCCGTGTACCTAAACGACAATTGGGGTGGAAAAACTATAGTGGTGACCATACAGATTGAGGGGGCCTCTATCGAGAGCCTACCGGATAAGATCCACTTGGAAAATGGGCAAAGCCTATATATTATAGCAGAAGGCAAAAAACCTAGATCCTACAACTGTGGCAGCACCAAACATTTAATTGCCAAGTGTGCTCTGGTACAGAAAAAACAAGAAAGAACAAATCAGAAAACAAATAAAAAACCCTTGTTGCCAACACCAACACCAACACACTCAATTATGGAACAATGCCAAGAAAAACAACAAACCAGCAAACAAACCCCAACAACATCACCAAAAAAAGAAACAGTACCAACACAATCACCGTTGACGTCACAACCAATTCAACATGCTAAACCAACAAAAAATAGACCAACACCAACACCGAAGACGACAATTAAAAAGACAGAAAACAGTGACGAGAAGACTAATTCTACCCCTAACACCACAACAACACAAACACCGCACAAAACATCAACAATTTATACAAGCATACATAGTAATGCAAATGCTTTGCCTCTACCCCATACTGATACGTCGGACGACGAAAGTTCGACGGAATGGCAAATAGCCACAGGGGGTAAAAGGAAAAGATCAAAAAAATCCACCAAACAAGGAAGTAAAGCAGGGAGTATCTAACTCCGGACAACATCCCCCTAGACAATCAAAAAAGCAATGAACCCGTAAAACCACACACACAACTAACTGCAATAGAAACAGACAATAAAGAATTAATGGACTACATCAAATCTAACATGGTCATCTGTGAAGATGACTTTAAGACAAACAATCATCCGCACACCACACCACCGAAACACATCAGAATTTTACACATAACACAAGCACAACACCACATACTGAAAACAATATTTCCGAATGCGGTAGGCGGGTTTCAACGATACCTGTCGAAAAAACTATACAAACACCTCATCAAAGACAATACAAAAGAAGAAAAAAATGAAACTTTTGAAATGAGTGAGTGACCTCCCCTCTTGCCTCTTGTCTCTTCTAATGTAGTGTGTAAAACACAATTTTCGTAAATGTCAAGTATGCTTAAATTAGGTTGTGTGAATGCGCGTGGCTTGGCGTCGGCTTGGAAGCAAGGTTACCTTCTAAACGACATCAAGTCACTGAACGTGGATATAGTAGCTATCAGTGAAACCAGACTCAGTAAGCCGCGGGCCCTCGAATCCATGTTTGGCAATCAATTTGACATTTATTTTTCTCCCTGTCTGCCGAACATGGGTGGTGGAGGTACCGCGGTGTTTTTTCGAAAGTGTCTAAAGGTAAAAGTAAGAGCAATATTCCTAGACCCGGAGGGTAGGCTGGTTGTCTTGGACGTGGATGGCAGAAATGGGTGTGCATTCCGTCTGATGGCAGTTTATGCACCGTCCTTAACGGGTCGGGCGGATTTCTTCAGACGTCTAGAGGTTTTCCTGGGTACGTCTAGACCTTTACTGTTAGTAGGGGATTGGAACGCTACCTTGGACACACATCTAGATTATGTGGGAAGGGATAGGAATAGAAGGGGGTGTAAGAGCCTCAAAGACCTGCTCAGACGTTTCCATTTATCTGACAGGTTCCGACTCGACCATCCGAACGTGATAACGTGGACTTGGACAAACCGCGTCGGATCGTCGAGATCTTATCTAGATAGAATTCTATGCAGGACAGCGGATAGGGATAGTGTAGGATGTCCACAATTTAAAATAGTCAACTACACAGATCACAAATTTGTTACGTGTACGCTCGACTTAGATAAAACACATAGGCAGGGTCCCGGTTACTGGAAACTGAACACGTCGCCGTTAGCGCGACAAGTTTACAGGAACCGGATTAGCGAGTTAATTAAGAGGGCGCTGACGGGAGCCGTCGTTAACAACCGCTGGTGGTACGCCCTGAAAATGGCAATAAAATCGGAATCAATTAGGTTTAGCAAGGAATTAGCGGTAGAACGAAATAGAGTAGAGGGAGACTTGGTTAAGAAACTAGAAGAGGCACTTACCACTGGCAGCGCAACCAACGTGCTGGCTGCGAGGATGGCCCTCGACCAACACCTCAACGCCAAGCACGAAGGTTGCGTCGTCAGAGCTAAAATGCGTGCCTTAAGGAACGAAGGGATCGAAGCTGAGCGAAAGGCTCGGGTAGCGGAGGCGCAGCGTGGCAACAGAGCCACCATTCGGTCTCTAATAGATCAACAGGAATGCAGTTTACTCGAACCCGAAAGGATGTGTGAGGCCTTTCAACAGCACTTTGCTCGACTGTTTGGTGCGAGTGGTGGGTCGGAACGCGGGATGGATTTCAGTGCCTACCTGACCGACCTGCCGCGGCTCTCGGCAAGAGAATCGGAGTGTTGTGAAAGTCTCATCACAGCCGCTGACGTGTGGGATGCGATGGCGGGCTGCGCGAGGGATAAGTCGCCTGGATTGGATGGTTTACCCTACGAGCTGTATTGTCAAATGTCAGACTTGTTTGGCGACCTCTTGGCATCAGTCTACTGCAACTAGCAACAAAACTTGAGAATCCCCGGTTTCGTGAGCCGAGGTGGGGTGACGTTGCTGAAGAAAGACCCAAACAAGGGGAATTTTATAGATAATTTCAGGCCCATCACTCTGCTCAACGCAGATTTGAAAATTTTGGCCAAAGTAATAGCCGAGAGGTTGGCGCTTGTCATTGGTAAACTGGTCGACAGGGCGCAAACATGCTCCGTGCCGGGCAGAACCATACATGACAACCTCCATCTGATGCGCTACATTGTGGACAGGGTAGTTAAGGATCCTGGCATGGGTGGGGCGGTGATAAATTTGGATTAGTCTAAAGCCTTCGATAGGGTCGACCATCGGTACTTGGCGGCCGTCCTCAGGGCGGCTGGCTTCGGTCCCGTCTTCCGCGGTTGGATCGCTGCCTTGTATAGCGGCATCCGATCGGTGATTCGGGTCGAAACCGTTTGACATCACGCGTTCGGTCCGTCAGGGGTGTCCCCTGAAGGCGCTTCTGTATGTATTGACTCTCGAGCCGCTACTGCGGAAGCTGGCGACACTGAGGGGCATCCCACGGGAACTGGGTTGCGGGACGAGCGTGTCGGCATATGCGGACGATGTCACCGTCATAGTGTCGAGCGACAAACACATCAAGATGATAGGCGAGATGCTAAGAAAATACGAAACGGTGACGGGAGCAAAGATTAACCTGGAAAAGTCAGTGGGTTTGCTACTCGGCACCTGGAGAAGCAAGCCCATGCCGTCCGACTGCGGCTCAGTAGTGGGACGCTGGACGGACGGACCGGTTAATTTGCTCGGGGTCTGGTTCAGTCCGGACCTCCAAATGGATAAGAACTGGGACGAGATCACGAGTAGAGTGGTCACTCTCAGCCAAACATGGGCCGAGAGAAAGCTGTCTCTAAAAGGCCGGGCGGAGGTGGCGAACGCGTACATCGCATCCGTCATCGATTACCGCCTGACCGTCGTACCTTGTCCCGACGCCACCATCACCAAACTGGAACGCATACTCTTCCGCTTCCTGTGGAAGGGTGGCGTTCCGATGGTGAGGAAGTCCATTTGCTGTCAACATCCGTTGAATGGAGGACTGGGCATGCCGTGGTTGATGATGCGCAGGCATGCGCTGAGACTGCGACATCTCTGGAACTTCATCGACAACGGTGAACAGGCAGGTGTGGGCGCCGTTTGTGAGGCGCGACATCCCGCAGCTCGTCTCACTGACCGAACTGCAAACGTGGATCAAAAAGAGACCGAAACTGGGCGATTGCCACCGAGAGTGTCGCCAACTCTACAGCAGCTCTGCCGACCGGGGTCAAACTTGTGCAACTTACAAACGACTAAGCGTTCTATAGAGGACTAGTGGAGGGGAGGTCCGACGACACACTCGGGGCAAACATGGGCGTCGACGAAGAATTCCTAACCCGCCTGTTCAGGACGACGTTCGGGCCGGGGCCTATGGATAACTTCCAGAAATCCCTGGCTTGGCAGTGCTATCGAGACGCACTACCTGTTCGAGAGAAGAGCTACAGAGACGGTTCGAAAACCATCACCGGACCGACCTGCCCGAGATGCGGTCAGAGCGACGAAACCGTTCTGCACGCACTCGTGCAGTGTCCAAATATTTCAGAGCTGTGGTCCTTCGTCGAACAGCTGTTGTCCCGTGTATGTCGGGCTCGCCTACCGGCCGAGTCTATCGTGAATATTGTTCCACCACCTTCCTTTAAACGGGAAGGGAAAACGGTTTTCGTTACGCTGATGGCTATGGCGAAAGAATGTGTGTGGTGGACGCGTTTGAAAGGACTGCAAACAAACAGCTTCCTCTCTGGTCAGTCTCTCGTCAACTTTTTCAAGTACCACTTGAAAAGGAGGATGAGAATAGAGAGGAAGGCTTTGTCGAACGAATGTTTTAATAAAAAGTGGGTAAAAGTGGCAAAAATGGTCAGTATGAAAGACGACACTATTTTAAGTATAAATCTGTAACCAAAAGAGACAACGAGAAGTAAGGCGACTTACTCATGTGTTCTTTTTCGAATTGTCTGAGGTGACCTAGGTCTTTTTTGTAGGTTTTTCTTTCCAAGGCTACACCTAAACTGTGAACCTTATATATATATATATATTGCTTTTTTATACACCACACAACCCACAGATCCCTATTGCTCAAACTTTTTTTTGTTGTTTTTTTTTGTGCCCCACCCATCCCACCTCGAAAAGAAAAAAATCTACATTGTATTTCGTCCATTTTTATTCTGTGTTTAGCCCTGTGTGGCTACAATAAAAAGTTATGTATCTATCTCACATGATGTAAATCGTGAATGGCGAAATAAGCCAAACAACTGACATATATCGGCTGTTATTAAATAGAGATATTCAAGTATTGGATGGCTATCGAGAAAGAGGTCATGGAACAAATCTGGTCAGCTAATCTCTCTACGCAACTATTGACATAAAGCCACATCACTTTATGACAATCCTGCATTACATATGCAGCAGGTTTGCTCCCGAGCGACTGTCAAATAACAGAAAAATATAATTCCCACGGATATGAGGACAAGTAAAAAAAATTCAAATTGTCTAAATGGGCCAGTATTGGATAACAAATGATCCTATCGCAAATAAACATTGCTCAAAACCGAAACAAACTCAAATACTCCCATGAAAAAGAGAGACCAAGAAATGAAGCAAGGTCTGTCAAAAATATTGAAGAAAAACACTGAAGCCTTCTATAAATATTCAAAGAATTCTGCTTCAGTACGGAGCATGATAGAGCCACTATTCAAAGCAAATGGCTCCCCGATAATAGACATCCTAGAGGATCGGTGAAATACTGAATGTTCAATACAAGAATATTTTCACCACTCCATCAACATAGGGGAAGCTGATGTAATATCTGCAATTGATAAAATGAGCTCAAACTGAGCCACAGGTGCTGATAAATTCACAGCAATACTCCTCAAGAAAAGCAAAGGGACTCTTGAAAGACCACTTCAGATTCTCTTCCAGAGCTTCCTCACAACTGGTAAACTTCAGAAAAATATTCCTAAGCACAACTACCAGGAAGGGTCACGAACTATAATACAGCCAAAGACTGATTACAAAGTTTGACTCAAAACCAGTAATTTTATCAAATGCAGAAGGGTGAAAGGTAAAGTTGACTTCGGTGGAATTTGAACTCAGAACATAAGGACGAGTGAAATATCGCTAAGCATTTTGTCCAGTGTGCTAATGATTGTGCCCGCTCACCTCCTTAATCAAGTCATAAATGGAAATGAATGCATATAATATATTGCACGCGCGCATACGATTACATGCATGTAAAACCGAAAGACAACGTGATTCCTTCATCAGTGGAGATTTTGCGCATTATATACAGCGTATCACACACTTTATGGTGTAATGTAATCACTAAATTAAAGGTACTTATGCTCTGATATTTCAGTTCTTTCTCGGCAACAGAAATATCTGCGTTATGGTATCTATTAAAAGAAACATACGTTCACAAAGTCTGTTCTACTTCTCCAAGTCTGAGACCTATGTATAGCTGAAACGCAGAAATTCCAATTATTTGGCAAATATGTTAAACCATAAATAAAAGAATATAATATTGCAAAATATATATATGTATTGCATCCGCATAAATATATATATATATACATACATACATATATATATATATATATATATATATATTATATATATGCATTATGTATACGCACATACATGTATATATACATGCATGCATATGTATATATTTCTACATATGTATATATGTGTGTGCTTGTATATGAGTTTGTACATATACATGTATGTGTGTATATATATTTAAATGTAGACACATATGAATAGAAAGACACACACATGCTCACCAGCAGGCACAAATACATACAAACATAAACACACACACACAGAAACACATACACAAACATATATATAATATATATGTACATACATATATGCATATATATGTATGTATATATATATATATATAGGAAGATAAATAAAAATATATGCATACATACAAACATATATGTACGTACCTACATCTACTGTATATATACATGCATATATAAATAATTATACGGAAGTACAGGACATCACAATAAGACGTAGAAACAGAAAAAAAACAAAAAACAAGAAAACGGAAAACGAAAACCAATACAGGACAGGTTACACAAGGACAAAACCCCCGTCATCAGCTGTCGCTAGAGGAGTCAGGCATGTTTCGAAGGCATAACAGAACACTAATCCAATAGGCCTTCCTGCGAGAGAATTAAAAAAAATTTCAAGCAGCGGGGCACAATGAGTACGAACACAAACAAGACGTAACAATAAGACTGCAAAATTAAAATACATGTACAAAAACAAACACAAGAGGACGAACGAAAAAGCCTTTTTTCTGGCATAGACAAACAATAAAACTGCAAAAATAAAAATACATGTACAAAAAGTACAATTAGTTACAAAACGAGAAAATAACAAGAATACTATACAGGAAATTAACCACACAAGGGGACGAACGAAGAAGCCTTTTTGCTGGCAAGGACGAAAGTGTAGTAGCAGCGCGTGGAGGCAGTCTTTTCAATAGTGGTAACCACGTGTAAAGGAATTTTGTTTTATAGGCAAGGAAGAGGGAAGGAGGAGGGGGACACGCGGCGAAGAGAGAGGAGGAGGGGGAGGGAGAAAGATTGAAGAGGTTAAAGCAAGGGAGAGAGTACCGCATCTTCAATATAATATATTAATATAAAAAAAGGGGACCAAGAAGTGGATCGAAACGACGAATCGGAACGAACCTGATGCGGGGCGCTGTCAGACAATAAGGAGATAAATAAAAATATATGCATACATACAAACATATATGTACGTACCTACATCTACCTGTATATATACATGCATATATAAATAATTATACGGAAGTACAGGACATCACAATAAGACGTAGTAGAAACAGAAAAAAACAAAAAACAAGAAAACGGAAAACGAAAACCAAATACAGGACAGGTTACACAAGGACAAAACCCCCGTCATCAGCTGTCGCTAGAGGAGTCAGGCATGTTTCGAAGGCATAACAGAACACTAATCCAATAGGCCTTCCTGCGAGAGAATTAAAATAAAATTTCAAGCAGCGGGGCACAATGAGTACGAACACAAACAAGACGTAACAATAAGACTGCAAAATTAAAATACATGTACAAAAACAAACACAAGAGGACGAACGAAAAAGCCTTTTTTCTGGCATAGACAAACAATAAAACTGCAAAAATAAAAATACATGTACAAAAAGTACAATTAGTTACAAAACGAGAAAATAACAAGAATACTATACAGGAAATTAACCACACAAGGGGACGAACGAAGAAGCCTTTTTGCTGGCAAGGACGAAAGTGTAGTAGCAGCGCGTGGAGGCAGTCTTTTCAATAGTGGTAACCACGTGTAAAGGAATTTTGTTTTATAGGCAAGGAAGAGGGAAGGAGGAGGGGGACACGCGGCGAAGAGAGAGGAGGAGGGGGAGGGAGAAAGATTGAAGAGGTTAAAGCAAAGGAGAGAGAGTACCGCATCTTCAATATAATAATATTAATATAAAAAAAGGGGACCAAGAAGTGGATCGAAACGACGAATCGGAACGAACCTGATGCGGGGCGCTGTCAGACAATAAGGAGATAAATAAAAATATATGCATACATACAAACATATATGTACGTACCTACATCTACCTGTATATATACATGCATATATAAATAATTATACGGAAGTACAGGACATCACAATAAGACGTAGAAACAGAAAAAAAACAAAAAACAAGAAAACGGAAAACGAAAACCAAATACAGGACAGGTTACACAAGGACAAAACCCCCGTCATCAGCTGTCGCTAGAGGAGTCAGGCATGTTTCGAAGGCATAACAGAACACTAATCCAATAGGCCTTCCTGCGAGAGAATTAAAAAAAATTTCAAGCAGCGGGGCACAATGAGTACGAACACAAACAAGACGTAACAATAAGACTGCAAAATTAAAATACATGTACAAAAACAAACACAAGAGGACGAACGAAAAAGCCTTTTTTCTGGCATAGACAAACAATAAAACTGCAAAAATAAAAATACATGTACAAAAAGTACAATTAGTTACAAAACGAGAAAATAACAAGAATACTATACAGGAAATTAACCACACAAGGGGACGAACGAAGAAGCCTTTTTGCTGGCAAGGACGAAAGTGTAGTAGCAGCGCGTGGAGGCAGTCTTTTCAATAGTGGTAACCACGTGTAAAGGAATTTTGTTTTATAGGCAAGGAAGAGGGAGGAGGAGGGGGACACGCGGCGAAGAGAGAGGAGGAGGGGGAGGGAGAAAGATTGAAGAGGTTAAAGCAAAGGGAGAGAGTACCGCATCTTCAATATAATAATATTAATATAAAAAAAGGGGACCAAGAAGTGGATCGAAACGACGAATCGGAACGAACCTGATGCGGGGCGCTGTCAGACAATAAGGTATAAATAAAAATATATGCATACATACAAACATATATGTACGTACCTACATCTACCTGTATATTACATGCATATATAAATAATTATACGGAAGTACAGGACATCACAATAAGACGTAGTAGAAACAGAAAAAAAAACAAAAAACAAGAAAACGGAAAACGAAAACCAAATACAGGACAGGTTACACAGGACAAAACCCCCGTCATCAGCTGTCGCTAGAGGAGTCAGGCATGTTTCGAAGGCATAACAGAACACTAATCCAATAGGCCTTCCTGCGAGAGAATTAAAATAAAATTTCAAGCAGCGGGGCACAATGAGTACGAACACAAATATATATATATATATATATATGTATGTATATATATATAAACATTTATATATATATATATATATATATATATATATATATATATATATATATACATTTATACATAAATACTAATCAAAATCTCTATATACGTATCCGCGGCATGGGGATGCAAATTTCACCAAAACTATTCCAACGGGATAGAATCACGTCATCCAATCAAAGTAATTCTACTTTCACTATCAGATGCCATAAAAAAAATAAATACGCAAGATATGCACTCTGTACGGGAGGATGATTACGGAAAGTTTCAGACCACAACAAGAACTCATTAAGAATTGAAGAACCAACCCCCATAAAAAAAAAAATTAAACAATCCAGTAAGATGTCTATAAATGCTATATATTCATATAACGTATGCATCTCAATGCGCATATGTAAGATAGCAAAATCTATGCGTGTGTTTTTGCATTTACGAACTGGTATTTATGCATATTTATAAATACATCCACATATACATACATCTGTCTGCATATCTATGTATCTATCTATCTATCTATCTATGTATCTATCTATCTATCTATATATCTATCTATCTATCTATCTATCTATCTATCTATCAATCTATCTATCTATCTATCTATCTATCTATCTATCTATCTATCTATCTATCTATCTATCTATCCATATATATATATATGATTCTATCTATCTATCTATAGTATTTATATATATATATATATATATATAATATATATATACAAGATGTACTCCCTCTATGTGTATATACATCTATATTTACAAATGTATATATAAGATTTGTGTGTGTGCGTATATATATATATATATATATATACATAATATACATATATCTGATATATCTGTGTGTGTATGTATATATAGATAGATAGATAGATAAATAGATAGATAGATAGATAGATAGATAGATAAATAGATAGATAGATAGATAGATAGATAGATAGATAGATAGATAGATAGATAGATAGATAAATAGATAGATAGATAGGTATAGATATAGATCGAGAGATAGATAGATAGATAGATAGATAGATAGATAGATAGATAGATAGATATGTTTCTTTATTAGCCACACAGGGCTGCACACAGATAGAACAAATTACAAGGTAGAGCTTTTCTTTTGAAGTTTTAAAAAAAAAAAAAAAAAAGAAAAGGAAGGGGGAGTTTCGATCAAAAGGGATCGTAAAAGGAGAGAAAGAGGACAAAAAAAAGGGGGGGTTAAAAAAAAAATTTAAAAAAAAAAAAAAAAAAGGGGAGAGGAAAAAAAAATGATCAATAGGGATCGTTATCACAGAAACGTCAATATGAAGTGTAAAGGGGAGGACAGGTGAGGTTTACCCGTGGAAAGAAAAGCCTACGGAAAAGACCACGGTAACCTCGGTCAATGAAGTCACATTTTATATTTCTTTTTTTTTTTTTTTTTTTGCAAATAAGCAACTCTCTGTATTCGATTTCTGGGTTCATAGGACTATGCTCAGGGTGGCTTCGTCATTCATACGTGCCATTCTTGCTACATTCACCCATCTTTTTTTAAAACATTCGCTACACAAAACTTGCCTCCTACTCTCACTTTCCTTTTCAAGTGGTACTTGAAGAAGTTGATGAGAGATTGACCAGAGAGGAAAGTGTTTGTCTCCAATCCTTTCAGACGCGTCCACCAGATACATTCTTTCGCCATAGCCACAAGGATGATGAAAATAGCTCTTCCTTCCCGTTTGAAGGAAGGAGGCGTGACAATATTGACGATAGACTCAGCTGATAAACCGACTCGTCCCACACGTGACAGCAGTTGTTCGACATAAGCCCACAGGTCGGAAATTGTTGGACACTGAACGAGTGCGTGCAGAACGGTTTCGTCGCTCTGACCGCATCTCGGGCAGGTCGGCCCCGTGTTTCTCGAGCCGTGTCTGTAGAGCTTATCCCGAACGGGTAGCGCTTCTCGGTAGCACTGCCAGGCCAGGGATCTCTGGAAGTTGTCCATGGGCCCTGGCCCGAAAGTCGTCCCGAACAGGCAGGTCAGGTACTCCTCGTCGACGTCCAGGTTCGCCCCGAGCTCGTCGTCGTACCTCCCCTCCACTAAACCCCTATAGAATGCTTTGGTTGTGTTGAAGTCACTTAAGGTCGACCAGGACGGCAGAGTTGCTTGAGAGCAACGCGACACTCGCGGTGCCATTCGCCCTTCCTCGGCCTCTTTTTGATCCACGACTGCAGTTCGGTCATGGAGACGAGCTGCGGGAAAGCGTGCCTCACAAACGGCGACCACACCTGTTCACCGTCGTCTACATAGAGCCAGAGATGTCGCAGTCTCAGCGCGTGTCTGCGCATCATCAACCACGGCATGCCCAGCCCTCCTTTTAACGGGTGTTGACAGCAAATGGATCGCCTGACCATCGGGACGCATCCTTTCCACAAGAAGCGAAAGAGGATGCGTTGTAGTTTGGTGATGGTAGGGTCGGGACAAGGTACGACGTCGGCAGGCGGTAGTAGATGACGGACGCGATGTACGTGTTCGCCACCTCCGCTCGACCTTTTAGGGACAGTTTCCTCTCGGCCCATTGCCGGGCGAGAGTGACCACCCTACTCGTTATCTCGTTCCAGTTCTTCTCCACTTGGAGGTCCGGACCGAACCAGACCCCGAGCAACTCAACGGGCCGTCGGTCCAGCGTCCCACGACGGAGGCGCTGGTGGACGGCATGGGCTTGCTTCTCCAGGTGCCTAATCGCAAGCCCACTGACTTTTCCCGGTTGATTTTCGCTCCTGTCACCGCTTCGTAGTTTTTCAGTGTCTCGCCGACCAGCTCGATGTGCTCGTGGCTAGACACTATGACGGTGACGTCGTCCGCGTATGCAGACACGCTCGTCCCGCATCCCAATTCTCGCGGGATGCCCCTTAGAGTCGCCAGCTTCCGCAGTAGTGGCTCAAGAGTCAATACGTATAGAAGCGCCGAGAGGGGGCATCCCTGACGGACCGAACGTGCAATGTCGAAAGGTCTCGATAGATGTCCATTTACGCGAATTACCGAACGGATGCCTCTGTACAAGGCAGCTATCCAGCCGCGGAAGACGGGACCGAAACCAGCCGCTCTCAGGACCGCCTCCAAGTATCGATGGTCTACCCTATCAAAGGCTTTCGATTGATCCAAGTTGATCAGGGCCCCACCCATGCCAGGTTCGTTAACTACCCTGTCTATGATGTAGCGCATCAGATGGAGGTTGTCATGGATGGTCCGGCCTGGCACGGCGCATGTTTGCGCCTTGTCGACCAGTTTCTCGATGACAAGCGCCAACCTCTTGGCTAGCACCTTGGCCAAAATTTTCAAGTCTGCATTAAGCAGAGTGATGGGCCTAAAGTTATCTATTACATTTCCCTTGTTTAGATTTCTTCAGCAGTGTTACGGCTCCTCGGCTCACAAAACCAGGAATGCTCCCGTTTTGCTGCCAGTTGCAGTACACCGCCGCCAAGAGATCTCCAAACAAGTCTGGCATACAATTGTAAAGCTCGTAGGGTAGACCATCCAAACCCGGTGATTTGTCCCTCGAGCATTCTGCCATCGCTTCCCGCACTTCCGCCGCCGTGATGGCACCTTCGCAGCACCCTGCCTTTCTTGTCGAGAGTCGTGGTAGGCTATGTAGGTAGGCACTGAAGTCCACCCTACGTTCTTGCCCTCCACTCGTTCCGAACAGTCGGGCAAAATGCTGCTGAAAGGCCTCACACATTTTACTTGGCTCGAGCAATTCGCGCCCCTGTTCATCTACCAGTGACCGAATGGTGGCTTTGTTGCCCTGTTGCGCCTCTGCCACCCGGGCCTCTCTCGCGGCTCCAACACCTTCGTTCCTTAGAGCACGCATCCTAGCTCTGACAGCACATCCTTCGTGTTTGGCGTTGAAGTGTTGGTCGAGGGCCAACCTCGCCGCCAAAACGTCGGATGCGATGCCGCTTCTAATTGCCTCTTCTAGCTTCTAACTAGCTCACCCTCTACTCTATTTCTATCTATGGCTAGTGCTTTGCTGTACCTAATCGCTTCTGCTTTTACTGCTCTCTTGAGGGCAAACCACCATTTGTTGTTGATGATGGCTCCCGTCAAAGCCCTCTTTACTAGTGTGCTAATCCGGTCTCTGAAAACTTGTCTCGATGGGAAAGACGCGTTAGTTTCCAGTATCCGGGACCCTGCCTAAGTGTCTTACCTAAGTCTAGCGTACATGTCACAAGTTTGTGATTCGTGTAGCTGACTATGTGGAATTGTGGACATCCTATGCTATCTCTATCTACTGTCCTACACAGTATCCTATCTAGATACGATCTCGACGACCCGATGCGGTTGCTCCATGTCCACGTTGGCGCATTCGGGTGGTCTAGTCGGAACCTGTCAGACAGTTGAAAGCGTCTGAGCAGGTCTCTGAGGCATTTGCATCCCCGTCTATTCCTATCTCTACCCACGTAGTCTACATGCGTGTCCAAGGTAGCATTCCAATCCCCCACTAAGAGTAAAGGACGAGACGTTCCAAGAAAACTTCTAGACGTTGAAAGAAATCCGCCCGACCTGTTAAGGGCGGTGCGTAAACTGATACGAGTCGAAAAGCGCACCATTGCTGCCGTCGACATCCAGGACGACCAGTCTACCCTCCGGGTCTACGAATATTGTCCTTACATTGAGATCCAGACTCTTGTGAAAAAGTACCGCGGTGCCACTACCGCCCATTCTCGGCAGACAAGGGGAAAAATAAATGTTGAACTGTCCGCCAAACATGGTCTTTAGGGCCCGCGGATTGTGGAGTCTGGTCTCGCTTATGGCTATGATTTCTAACTATGTGACTTTATGTCATTTAAGAGGTACCCTTGTTTCCAAGGGGACCCCAAGCCACGCGCATTTACACAACCAATCTTGATCATAGTTCTAATGAATTAGAATACAGAGGGTTACTTACTGCTCGAAAGTTTTTGCTTTCTCCTCCGTTGGTTTGTCCTCGAGAAGATCCCAGTACAGTTTCTTTGTGAGATATTTTTGGCATTTACCAACCGCACTGGGGAAAATGCCTTTGAGTGTGTGGTGCAGACTTTTGGAGATGTGTAATATTTTGATGTGGTCTGGTGGTGTTGTGTATGGGTGATTGTTTGTTTTTATGTCATCTTCTGTTATGTTTGTTTTTGATTGGATGTATTCCATCAAATTTGTGTTTTTGGTGTCTATGGCTGTGAGCATGTTTGCTGTATATATTTTTGTGGTGGTTGGTGTGGGTTGTTTGCGTGGGTTTGAAATGTCTTCGGGAGATGTATTTCCCCCTGCTTTGTTCGTGTTTGCATTTGGTTTGGTTGTGTTTCTGCTCTTTATTTTCCTTCTTTTTGTAGCTATTTGCCATTCCTCACTGGTTTCGTCTTCCGACGAAATTTCTGAGGAATCAGAAGGGGGTAGGGGTATGTTGTGGGCTTCTATGTATGTCTGTGTAAGTGGTTGTGTTGTTGTTTTCGTTGTTGTGTTGTTGAGTGTTTGTGTGTGTTGAGTGCGGTATAAGGGATGGGGGATCAGTTTGTGTGTGTTTTCTTTGTTTTTCTGTTCCTTTGGGTTTTGCTGTTGATGGTGGTGTGTTGGTATTTTTCCAGGTGTCGAGTGGTTTTTGGTTGATGACGGATTAGCTTGGTGTGCTTCTCTTGTCTTCTGTGTTGATGGTGGTGTGGGTAGTAGAGCTTTTTTTCCGGAGTGCTTTGGTTGTGGTAGTGGTTGTTGTTGTTGCTCTTGGTGTGCAGTGGTTGGGCACGTCTTTTTCAAGTGTGTTTCGCTTCCACACAAATAGCAGCGTGGTCGCCTGCCCTCTACCACTATATAGAGTTTGTAGCCTCCTGGCAGTTCTATAGCGGTGGGTATCTTCTCTCTTGCTGCTTCATCCAATTGAAGCAGGAATTCGATTGATTTGCCCACATAGTCTTTCTCTCCTAGAACCGCGATTTCCAGGATGTTTGTCTCTGACATTGTCTCTGACATTTCAAAGCAGATGGCAGAGACCAACCATTGTGTTTCGACATCAAATGGTATGTTTTTTATTTGGACTTTCGTGACCCTTTTGTTTAAGTAGACTGGTATCATTACCAAGTCGTCCGAATGCAGCTCCAACGTGGAAAAACGTTTTGCTAAACTTTCGTTGAGGAAACGTACTTGGACTGTACCAAATTTGTTTCCCCAACTGATATATCCTGGAGTCCCATACAGGACGAAGGCATTTATCGATTTTTTCCTGCGGTGCATTTTCTGTTCTTTTTTGTTTTTTTTGTTTATTACTTTATAAATTATTGTTTTTTTTTTGTGTGTTTTCCACGATGTGTTGTGGAATATGAAGGTGCAATTTGTCTCCTTCTTTGGAGAAGAGTGCCTTTGTGCGGTTTATCTCTTGTGTGGTGAATGTTACAATTGTTCTTTTTTGTTTTGTTACGTCCGCAAAATTCGTTTTGAATTTGGCAGTAGAAGTGTTAATTGTGGCAGTGTTAATTGAAGTCATGGTAGTGGGGTTGGTTGGGGCGGTATTAGCAGCAGAAGGATTGGATGTAGCATTTGACGTCGTAGTAGTGGTGTTGGTGTTGGCGGTGTTGTCTTTGGTAGGCGGCTTTGTGCCAATTTCGTTGTTGTTGTTGTTGGTGGTGATGGTGGTGGTGCTGGCATTCATGTTTTCGTTTGTATTCATTTTTGAAATCCCTTTCTCTGTCCCTTATCATCAACAAGTGGTGTGGGGAGTGAGGGGGGAAATCTAAGTTAATGTCTTTGGTCGCGGCGATGGTGAATGCGACGTTAATTTGTTGTTGTTGTTGTTGGTGGTGGTGATGGTGGTGACAGCGGTGTTCACGCTGCGATGTTTAGCAGCTAGTGGTAGCAATAGTGTTTGCTACCGTTCTGCATGACTGGCGGGCTAGCAACGTGGTTTCTAGTTGCCATTTTCAAAATGAAAAATGGCTAAAAAACCCACGAAAGTTTGAAAGTTTTTTTGTAATTTCGCCCATACAGGGGCGGAATTTACGTGAATAATTCTCAGGTTTTTTAGTGAATGAACTTGCACAACGATTAAAACAAAATTTGACAACAAGGAGTTTTAAACATGTAAAAGTGGCCAACTTACGTGGAGCCGATATGACTAGCGTCCGTCCATTGTGAGATGATTAGAGATAGATAGATGGATGGATAGATAGATATAGATCTGTGTGTGTGTGCGTGTATTTATAGAAGTATCGAATTTTCAACTCTTCAAATGTATAGTTAGTTCATATGAAATTACTAACTCTATGTGGTATAAATGGTATAAATTACCCTGATGCGTTCATAAGACAGCAACAATCAGTAAGATTGTCGCCGGTAAGCAACGAGAGCATTACTTTCTTAAAAGAATTCCTAAAATAACTCCACTCGAACGAAAACATTGCGAAAACATTCCGGCTGGAAATTATTCCTGCTCTATGTAACAAAGACATGTATGTGTGTATGTATGTATGTATGTATGTGTATATGGGTGGATGGATGGATGGATGGATGGATGGATTCAGGAATGTATGTATGTATGTATACGTATGCACATATTTATGTTTACATGTATAACGTGTATAGATATTTATGTGAATATATATATATACACACACACACATATATATATATATATACATATATATTTATATATATATATATATAATATATATATATATATAATGTATATATATATACATATATATATATGTATGTATATATGTATGTACATATTATATGCATGTATAAATATATACATACATACATATATATATCTATATATATAAATATATATAAATACATATATATATGTGTGTATACACACACATATTTTTACTTATATACCTCCACTAACATAAGCGGGTATTATATATGCGTGTATGCATATATTTCCCTTGCTTATATATATATATATATATATATATATATATATATATATATATGTATATATATATTATATATATATATATAAACATATATATACATATATATGTATATATATATATATATACATATCTGTATGCTTTCATGTATATATATTTGTGCGTGTATATATATATATATATATATATTTATGCCATTATATATCTCTATTGAAACGCTAGAAATATAAATATCCTTGCTTCGAGAGTTTATTAAACGGAGCCGTGGATCTGTCCCAAATTTCCCAATAGGGTATTGAATTGGAATGCAGCCAGGCTAAATTAAATCTCTGTATTGAATGTATTGGAGAAACAAATTGACTGATTTTGTTCAAGGAGCTGCAAGTATTGACATATTGCTCCATTCCCCGGACTGGGATTATAAAAGCTGTTCTGTAAGAACCATAACACGTTTTCATGGAGTTTTTCTTTGGATTAATATCTTGCTGACACAGAATCGTTAGAACATCAGGAAAATGCCCAGTAGTATTTACTTGTAATAGTTTTAGATACTTGGTTCAAATTATCCATATGTGAATCGATAAAATAATGTATCATCGGATCATTGCCCATCGATAAAATCGATAGAAGGCAAAACCTGTGAAAATGTAATATATTTAGAATCTAAAGCAATGACAATTTTTTTCATCGCAGGAAAGAGTTGTTTGGTACAAATGTTACACCAAATGATGTAACGAGAAATTATGCGGTCATTTAAACTGCAAAAAGGTAGCAGCGAAATCTTCAAATTACACTCACCTATTTGCGATTTAATTAAAGATAGAGTTTTTGATATATCTAAACTGTTTTTAGCTTTTCCCAGTTCTTCAATGCCTATTGCTTTGACGTATTCTTTACCATTCTCTATTAGAATAGACATGTCCTTTCATGTTGTGCCTGTTTTAATCCAAGGATCCAAGGACTCTTCTAAGGTGCGTTCTGTAAACAGCTAATCGAGGAAAGCCTTGCGAATGAAATTTGGCACGAAACGAATTCTGTGGATGTGAGACAAATAACTGGTAGGTAACTGTCTTTCTATGTCGGTAGACTTAATAATTCACTCATATGAACATCAAAGCTTCACCTTTACGTACCTTTAACAAAATTCACCTTGTTGAAAGCATTCGATGAAGGTACCCGATCTAACAACGATTCCCTCTGTTCTGTCATTTTTCTCGGAAATTCTGAAATCTATCATAGGTGCTGCAGTGCCTAATTAAACGGGATAGCGGTAAATAGTCATGAAAAAATCAAGTTCATTACAATGAGTATGGAAATAAATATTTGGGCAGTCATGCAAGGAATAAATTTCATTCTAGTTCGATTGAATCATGACTGATTTGTACGCTAAGCATTAACAACGTTCAAATCCTAGGCGAGAAAATGGCAGAGTTTTTAGAGTGGATGGTGTAATGCTTTGCGGTATTTAATTGCACTGTATACTTACTGCCTTTTATAGCAATGATTGCCTGGAGCAAACACTTACAAGAGTTACACATTATTCAGAGGCAGATGGTGTAAATTAATACGTCAAATTATTTACATTGCCGCTTCAATCTTGCTCTTCAAATCACGGTACATTTCCTATAACCAGAATATAAAGAGTTCAATGTTTCTTCCAAATCTTTTACGTTGAATCATAAAAATGTCACACGTTGGTGTTGTGGTTGAAGTTATTGAATTAATATTTCTGATGTTTTCATTCAATTCTTGATTATTATTTTTCTTTTAAGTTCCAACAAAGTGACACTGATGTACAAATATACGAAGCCCAATATACCCATCATGACTACCCGTCTGATATGACTACCCGTCTGATAAGGGTACACAAGGCACATTCATCACAACCACTTTTACACGACATCGCGATCTTATATCAAGAAAAACAGCAGAGTCCAACTGACGCAGTTATACTGATAAGGCGGCGAGCTGGCAAAAACGTTAGCACGCCGGGTGAAATGCATAGCCGTATTTCGTCTGTCGCTACGTTCTGAGCTCAAATTCCGCCGAGGTCGACTTTGCATTTCATCCTTTCGGGGTCGATAAATTAAGTACCAGTTACACACTGGGGTCGATATAATCGACTTAATCCGCTTGTCTGTCCTTGTCTGTCCTTCTTTGTCCCCTCTTTGTTTAGCCCCTTGTGGATAGTAGAGAAATATATACTGTGTAGTCGACAAAATTTAAACAATGCGTGATATCAAAAATATAAAATGGCTATAATTTACCCATCTCACACTGTATATATCATTAGGATTCTGACAACTGCTGTTCTTATAGAACAAACATATGCCCGAGAAAGAATGCCAGAAGCATTTTACCTGTGATTAGGAAATTTATCTGATATAGCTTGTTGGCAAAGTAATACGTGACAAAGATCTCTTTTGAATTATCTTATCCAAGCAAGCAAGAAAAAGAAAAAGAAATCCTACAAAAGGATCAAAGTTACTCAAAAATATATTACAGCAGGCAGTGCTTTGTTATATGATGTATATCCTACAGAGTGGCCTCCAGCTAAATATACAATATACATGTTATAACAAAACTCGTTTATGATGCTCGATAATGTGTATATAGAGAATAGATTGAATTATAAACAGTACCGATCTCAAATTATATTTTTATATTCGGAATTTATTTTCCCAATTTATGACTGTTGTACTTATATTTAATGTTTGTTCGTGCGAAATATAGACTTACGCAGAATATGGGATTTGATTATACAAGTGTAAAGGAATATACATTTTCATAGGACTTTGAACTCTTGTTAATTTTCCGGTGATGACCAGACTCTCCCCTATTTTCTTATCGTTCCCATTCTATTTCCTAAAATTCACATCTTGGAAGATGTTGTGCCGAACGTCATTGACATCCCAGGGGAATTGGAAGAATGAAAAAGCCGAACTCTTATAAAGAGTAGAGGTCGATAGTAGTCGGTAACGGAGATCATTTTGTAGTCTCGCCAGTAATTTATATATCCAACGTGTACCAAAGATATAAAATGAGGCCACCAGCCCTTGTGAGAAAATGTGTTTACTTACAAATACGTTGATGTTTAGGAACGAGAAGAATGGGAAACAAAAGAAGTGAAGAAAAGAAGAAAAAAGAAAGAAAAGAAAAGAGAAAAATAAGTTGTAATGAAATTTCAATGGGTTGACCACATCATATTGAAAAGAAACTTTTCTCGCCCTCCCTCTCTCTTTCTCTCTCTCCCTATCTGTCTGTTTCTCTGTTTGTCTATCTTTATATCAACCTACCTTTCTCCATCCATTATTATTTTTCCTCCTTTCTTTATTGTCCTGAATTTCCTCTCTTCCTCTCCCTGTCTCTATTTGCTCATCTCTTTATTTTTCTTTCTCTCTTCTCATCACAAAAAAAAAAAAATAATAATTTTCTCGCCTTCCAAACAAATCAAAAAACATCCGATTCATATAAATGAACAACGAAACGTTCCGTTTTTACCATTCTGATTTTGTTTTCAAGAGTTCGATAAACGAACGTAAGCGCC